>NW_025225841.1:10953-20250 GCF_018294505.1 Triticum aestivum | reverse complement strand
TCTGGTGCTGGGCCCCGGGTCGAACTCCCACAAGTTGAAAGCCCGTCGTTGACACAGGAGGATCCGGCGAAAGAGCACGACCTGGACTACGTTGACAAGTTTAACCTTCTTGTTCACTAGCTCTTGGACGCAGGTTTGGAGTCCGGTCACCTCTTCCGGATTACCCCACAACAGGCCCGTCTCTTTCCAGGATGTGAGTCGTGTGGGGATGCCAGATTGGAATTCGGGGGCCGCTGCCCATTCAGGGTCATGCGGCTCGGTGATGTAGAACCACCCCGATTGCCACCCTTTGATGGTTTCCACGAAGGATCCCTCGAGCCATGTGACGTTGGGCATCTTGCCCACCATGGCACCTCCGCACTCTGCTTGCTGGCCGCCCACGACCTTCGGCTTGACGCTGAAGATCTTCAGCCATAGGCCGAAGCGAGGCTTGATGCGGAGGAAGGAGTCGCACACGGCGATAAATGCCGAGATGTTGAGGATGAAGTTCGGGGCCAAATCATGGAAATCCAGGCCGTAGTAGAACATGAGCCCCCGGACAAATGGGTGAAGTGGGACGCCCAGTCTGTGGAGGAAATGGGTGAGAAACACCACCCTCTCATGGGGCCTAGGGGTGGGGATGAGTTGCCCCTCATCTGGGAGCCGGTGCGCGATGTCGTTAGACAAGTATCCGGCCTTCCTCAACTTTTTGATGTGCCCCTCCGTGACGGTGGAGGCCATCCATCTACCTCCCGCTCTGGACATGATTGGAGAAGGTTGAGGTGGGAAGTGCGGACTTGGGCGCTGGAGCTCGAGTGCATGGAAATGGATAAGCAAAGGAGGAAGAAGGCATAGATTGAAAGGGCGGATCCTTATTCCCTTATATTGGCGGCTGAAACTATGTGCCCCCGCCAGCCTGGTAAAACTCGCTTATCTCCCAAGCGCCGCGATTAGTGGTGCGGTTGGGTTACCCACGCTCGTATTGATGAGAATCCCGGAATAAGGGGACATGATCTCTGCTTTGACAAGACGTGCCAAGGAAACCGCCTCGCTAAACGCACTGAGGTGGGACAGTAAAACGATTCGAATAAAGGCTTGGCCGTAGCATGACATGCTACGGAATACGTCAGCAGATTAGATTTGTGTAAATATTATTCTCTCTACGGTGGTATGTGGAACTTATTTTGCAGAGCCAGACACTATCCTTGTGTTCAACATCTTCTATGAAGTATTCGGAGGAGGAACCCGCCTTGCAATGCCGAAGACAATTTGCGCGCCGGACTTGTCGTCATTGAAGCCTGGTTCAGGGGCTATTGAGGGAGTCCTGGATTAGGGGGTGTCCGGATGGCCGGACTATGACCTTTGGCCGGACTCCCAGACTATGAAGATACAAGATTGAAGACTTCGTCCCATGTCCGGATAGGACTTTAATTGGCGTGGAAGGCAAGCTTGGCGATAGGATATGTAGATCTCCTCCCATTGTAACCGACTCTGTGTAACCCTAGCCCTCTCCGGTGTCTATATAAACCGGAGAGGTTTAGTCCGTAGGACGAACAACAATCATATCATACGCTAGCTTCTAGGGTTTAGCCTCTCTGATCTCGTGGTAGACCAACTCTTGTACTACCCATATCATCAATATTAATTAAGCAGGAGTAGGGTTTTACCTCCATCGAGAGGGCCCGAACCTGGGTAAAAACATCTTGTCCCTTGTCTCCTGTTACCATCCGACTAGACGCACAGTTCGGGACCCCCTACCCGAGATCCGCCGGTTTTGACACCGACAATCACTTTCTTATACTAGTGGGAATTTTCATTATAGAACTTGGCTTGTATATTCCGATGATGGGCTTCCTCAAATGCCTGAGGTCTTCATGAGCAAGCAAGTTGGATGCACACACACTTAGTTTCTAGTTTGAGCTTTCATACACTTATAGCTCTTAGTGCATCCATTGCATGGCAATCCCTACTCCTCACATTGACATCAATTGATGGGCATCTCCATAGCCCGTTGATTAGCCGCGTCAATGTGAGACTTTCTCCTTTTTTTTCTCCACACAACCTCCATCATCATATTCTATTCCACCCATAGTGCTCTGTCCATGGCTTGCGCTCATGTATTGCGTGAGGGTTGAAAAGGCTGAAGCACCTTAAAAAGTATGAACCAATTGCTCGGCTTGTCAACGGCGATGTGCATGATGTGAATATTTTGTGTGGTGAAGATGGATCATAGCCAGACTATATGATTTTGTAGGGATAACTTTCTTTGGCAATGTTATTTTGAAAAGACATGATTGCTTTATTAGTATGCTTGAAGTATTTTTGTCTTAATGTCAAATGATAGAATATTGCTTTGAATCACTCATGTCTTAATATTCATGCCATGATTAGATTACATGATCAAGATTATGCTAGGTAGCATTCCACATCAAAAATTATCTTTTTTATCATTTACCTACTCGAGGACGATCGGGAATTAAGCTTGGGGATGCTGATATATCTCCGTCGTATCTATAATTTTTGATTGTTCCATGCCAATATTATACAACTTTCATATACTTTTGGCAACTTTTTATACTATTTTTGGGACTAACATATTGATCCAGTGCCCAGTGCTAGTTCCTGTTTGTTGCATGTTTTTTGTTTCGCAGAAAATCCATATCAAACGGAGTCCAAGCGGGATAAAAACTGATCGAGATTTTTTTGGAATATATGTGATTTTTTGGAAGAAGAATCAACGTGATACGATGCCCGAGGGGGCCACGCGGCTGGGGGGCGCACCCAGGGGGTCAGGCATGCCCTGGACCCTCGTGGCCACCCCATAAGGCGGTTGGAGCTCTTCTTTCGCCGAAAGAAAGCTAATTTTCGGATAGAGATTGTATCCAAAATTCAGCCCAATCGGAGTTACGGATCTCCGGTTATAAAAGAAACGGTGAAAGGCCAGATCTGGGAACGCAGAAACAGAGAGAGTAAGAGAGACAGATCCAATCTCGGAGGGGCTCTCGCCCCTCCCACACCATGGAGACCATGGACCAGAGGGGAAACCCTTCTCCCATCTAGGGAGAAGGTCAAGGAAGAAGAAGAAGGAGGGGCGCTCTCTCCCCCTCGCTTCCGGTGGCGCCGGAGTGCCATCGGGGGCCATTCATCAGTGCAATCTACACAACACCTCTGTCATCTTCACCAACATCTCCATCACCTTCCCCCATCTATCTACAACGGTCCACTCTCCCGCAACCCGTTGTACCCTCTACTTGAACATGGTGCTTTATGCTTCATATTATTATCCAATGATGTGTTGCCATCCTATGATGTTTGAGTAGATTTTCATTGTCCTATCGGTGATTGGTGAATTGCTATGATTGGTTTAATTTGCTTGTGGTTATGTTGTTGTCCTTTAGTGCCCATCATATGAGCGCGCGTGTTGATCACACCATAGTGTTGATAGGACTATGTATTGGAGGGCAAGAGTGACAGAAGCTTCAACCTACCATAGAAATTGATGCATACGATATTGAAGGGGGACCAATATCTCTTAATGCTATGGTTGGGTTTTACCTTAATGAACGTTAGTAGTTGCGGATGCTTGCTAATAGTTCCAATCATAAGTGCATATAATTCCAAGTCAGGGATGACATGCTAGCAGTGGCCTCTCCCACATAAAACTTGCTATCGGTCTGGTAACATGGTCAATTGCTTAGGGGCAATTTTGCAACTCCCACCACCACTTTTCCACACTCACTATACTAACTTTATTGTGTCTTTATCTAAACAGCCCCTAATTTTTTTACGTGCTCTTTATATTCTTGCAAGCCTATCTAACAACTCCTACAAAGTACTTCTAGTTTCATACTTGTTTTAGGTAAAGCGAACATTAAGCATGTGTAGAGTTGTATCGGTGGTCGATAGAACTTGAGGGAATATTTGTTCTACCTTTAGCTCCTCGTTGGGTTCGACACTCTTACTTATCGAAAGAGGCTACAATTGATCCCCTATACTTGTGGGTTATCAGTTGTCGGCTCTGTTGCAAAACTTTTCACTGTCGTCCGATTCCAGAAGGCTATGATATTGTGATGGTAGATGAAATAACGGAGGGATTTGAGGAGCTCGAGCTAGACCACCCTACAGGTGAAGGGGAGACTATGACGGGTCTTGTTCTGAAGACTCCATGTCTATGGCTGTCGTGGTTTTGTCACGGCAGATGTCCTAGTGTGAGGACTTAGTCATGGAGCCATCACAACGTAGTTAGCTTAAAGGGGTTAAAGCGGGACAAAGGACGCAAGGAGTTTATACTGGTTCGTCCCCTTGTGGTGAAGGTAAAAGCCTAATCCAGTTGTGGTGGAATTGACTGGGTTTCGATGACCAGGGAGTGAATCCGCTTTGCCTGGCTCTCAATCTGTTGTTTCTTGTCCTTGAACCGCCGTCGGGTCGTCCCTTATATACAGGTTGACACCCGGCGGTTTACAGAATCCCAGCCGGCTAATAAACATGTCCGGCTCGGTTTCTATCCTTTCCTATCTTACAATACAAGTTACACATTATATGGTGGTTTATGTCTACGGGTCCTAATCCGCATTTGGGCCCTGGGCCTTCAGATTTCTATAGTAAAGCACCATACTCCTTGTCTTCATGGGCTTCAATGTGGATAACTCATTACGGGTATAACCCGGCCCCTCCTAGGCGGTTTATACTCAGCAGTTATATCCCCAACAATAGGCCCCAGATTGATTTGAACCTGTTCATCTCAATCTTCAACACTTAAGAAAAATTCCTTCTCCGCTTTGTCAGCAATGGCCGGAGACAATCGCCGCCGCTCCAGCTGCTCCCGCGTGTCGTAGCACTCTGCCTCCTTCTCCGCCTCGTAAGCAACAAAGGAAGATAGCCGCCGCAGCTCCGGCTGCACCGGCGTCTAGCAGTAGAGCCAGAGGCGGGAGGCAATACAGATTCAGTCCATCTGTCAAGCCTCTAGAGAAGCTACCATACGAGATGAACGTGGAGGAAAACATGAAGATCTGTGAAGCCCAAGTGAAGGACTTCTTTGAATGTGAAGAGCTATGAAACATCCACCTCCGGAGGAGAAGATAGATCCAGTGAAAGTTCAGCGCACTATCAATGCCCTGAAGCGACCACCACCGCCTCTGTCGGATGACAACCATGTCCATTGTCTTAAAAATACATTGCAAGAAGCGCGCCGGTCGGGAACTACTTTAGTTGACAAAACATTAGTAGAACGAAGAAGTGGGAAAAAATTCCCCAACTCAGAGAACAGGAGAACCAATTGTGCCCCCCGCTCAAGGTGTCTAGCGATATCGTCACAAATCTTCTGGGGATGGTGCCTGGTACCAATCCTAGTGATTACCTGCCCGACGATGCACATTTTGATGCAATGGAGGTGGACGAATTCAGACACCAGTACGGGAAGCCTCTCATAAAAGATGGAAGTCCTCCTCTAACAACGATGATGCGAAGATTCCATCAATGGTACATGAAAACCTGCAGCGAGTCTGGGAAGGATGCTTTGACGATGAGAATTAAAGATGACCACGACTTCATTGGACAAGATGTGTTAACTGTTGATTTTGATGAGTTTTTCCAGTTCTACAATATAAAGGCCCTCGACAAATCAATCGTGGCTTGCTACTGTCTGTAAGTACTACTTTCTGTAATTAAGCCTCTCTATATAGATCAGCTCTTTCATTGCATGTATATATAATTATGCTCACTATATTATGCAGATTGAACATCATCGAATGGAGGAAAGCACAAATCTATGACATTCGGTTCATTAACCCAAATATCATACATGAATTTACGGTTAAACACAATGTCTCAGAAACCAAGGACAACTTGCTACAATCGTTGCTAAAAAGTCAAAGCAATGATAAACTACTCTTTCCTTACAACTTCAAGTGAGTGTTACTGTCTTGTGCACATTTGGTTTCCCTTATTACTCAAGGTTATAGTAATGTAACTGATGAGTTATGCATGTGTGTGCAGGTTCCACTTCATTCTCCTAGAGATTAAGCTTGAGCAGGGAGAAGTAACCGTCTTAGACTCCAGATGAAAAGATCCTGAGGAGTCTGTAGACATGACTCGAATGCTCGAGAAGTAAGTTCAATCGATCATTATCGCACCATATCGGCAACTTTGTTCATTTCCTGATATCAAGTAATTATTTTCTTTGTTTGGCAGGGTTTGGAAAGAGTTCACCACAATTTCTCCGGGACTACCGACCAAGCTGCGATTCAAACACCCGAAAGTAAGTACTACTACCTAGTTCCGCACATCTCCCATTGATTCTAGATAGTTTCATCAATACCATTTAGCATGCCTGCTTATCACTTTGATTAACCTCTATTTCTCGTAAAGTGCTTGTGGCAGGAAGCCGTGAGTGATTTCTGTGGATACTACGTTTGCGAGTTCATCTACAACGCGCCGGCCTCTAATAAGCGGGGCTACTCTCTAAAGGAATATGAAGTGCGTAAGAAAAAATATTCATAATTTTATTTTATTACCATCATTTGTGTTGATGAGTTTCATTCATACACATGTATTGACCCTCTTCTTCAATTTAGCTCCGACAGATGCGGGATGACCTTCTGTTGGAAATATGCCCTAGAGGCAATTATAAAATGGTTATTATTATATTTCCTTGTTCATGATAATTGTCTATTGTTCATGCTATAATTGTATTAACTGGAAACCGTAATACATGTGTGAATACATAGACCACAACATGTCCCTAGTGAGCCCCTAGTTGACTAGCTCGTTGATCAATAGATGGTTATGGTTTCCTGACCATGGACATTGGATGTCATTGATAACGGGATCACATCATTAGGAGAATGATGTGATGGACGAGACCCAATCCTAAGCCTAGCACAAGATCGTGTAGTTCGTATGCTAAAGCTTTTCTAAATGTCAAGTATCTTTTCCTTAGACCATGAGATTGTGCAACTCCCGGATACTGTAGGAATGCTTTGGGTGTACCAAACGTCACAACGTAACTGAGTGGCTATAAAGGTGCACTACGGGTATCTCCGAAAGTGTCTGTTGGGTTGGCACGAATCGAGACTGGGATTTGTCACTCCGTGTGACGGAGAGGTATCTACAGGCCCACTCGGTAGGACATCATTATAATGTGCACAATGTGATCAAGGAGTTGATCGCGGGATGATGTGTTACGGAACGAGTAAAGAGACTTGCCGGTAACGAGATTGAACAAGGTATCGAGATACCGACGATCGAATCTCGGGCAAGTACTATACCGGTAGACAAAGGGAATTGTATACGGGATTGATTGAATCCTTGACATCGTGGTTCATCCGATGAGATCATCGTGGAACATGTGGGAGCCAACATGGGTATCCAGATCCCGCTGTTGGTTATTGGCCAGAGAGCTGTCTCGGTCATGTCTGCATGATTCCCGAACCCGTAGGGTCTACACACTTAAGGTTCGGTGACGCTAGAGTTGTTATGGGAATTAGTGTGCAGTTACCAAATGTTGTTCGGAGTCCCGGATGAGATCCCGGACATCACGAGGAGTTCCGAAATGGTCCGGAGGTAAAGATTTATATATGGGAAGTCCTATTTTGGCCACCGGAAATTGTTCGGGATTTTTTGGTATTGTACCGGAAAGGTTCTAGAAGGTTCCGGAGTGGGGCCCACCTGCATGGGGGACCCACATGAACGTGGGTAGTGGGGGCAAGGCCCCACATCCCTGGTCAAGGCGCACCAAGATCCCCCCTTAGAAGGAATAAGATCATATCCTGAAGGGATAAGATCAAGATCCCTAAAAAGGGGGATAACAATCGATGGGGAAGGAAATGATGGGATTTCTTTCCTCCCACCTTTGCCAACGCCCCAATGGAATTGGAGGGCAAGAAACCAGCCCCCTCCACCCCTATATATAGTGGGGAGGCGCATGGGAGCTTCACCCCTTTCCCCTGGCGCAGCCCTCCCCCTCTCCAACTCCAACTCCTCCTCAGTAGTGCTTGGCGAAGCCCTGCCAGAGAACTGCAAGCTCCACCACCACGCCGTCGTGCTGCCGGAGCTCTCCCTCAACTTCTCCTCTCCCCTTGCTGGATCAAGGAGGAGACGTCCCCGGGCTGTACGTGTGTTGAATGCGGAGGCGCCGTCCGTTCAGCGTTAGATCGGATCTTCCGCGATTTGAATCGCCACGAGTATGACTCCCTCATCTGCGTTCTTGTAACGCTTCCGCATCGCGATCTTCAAGGGTATGAAGATGCACTCCCCTCTCTCTCGTTGCTAGTATCTCCATAGATTGATCTTGGTGATGCGTTGAATTTTTTTTAATTTCTGCAACGATCCCCAACACCTCCTACCACATCATCGCATAAAAGCAATTCAAGAGGAATTGGCGGGATTCTTTCTTGACCATGTCATCAATAAAACCGGAGAATACCATGTGGAACTTGACTTCAAATGTTAGGGATTGTAAGAGATCTTATATTGTATATATGTAGCTAGTAGCGTCCGATAGATATAAGAAAACTTGTTGTTCGACCAATCTCTCGGAGAAGGAGGAGGTCAATCACTTCTCTCTGTATATGTTCATGATGATCTTGTATACTTAATGGTTTCCTTCATTTGCTTACTAGCTAGCATGTCGCGAGTTCTCTCTATGCGTATAGTACGTAGCGTCGACCAAGCACGGAGATAAGAGAGGTCACTTCTCTCTATTAGCTAGCTAACACAATATATGAAACCCCTAAATTAACCCTCCAAAACCCCCAACCCCCCCCCCCTCTTAAAAAAATAAAAACCTCAGCCCCTGAACTAATGACGCGTGGATGTTTTTTTGTCCCGGTTGGTGTTACCAACCGGGACTAAAGGCGCTCCTGCCTGGGCAAGCCGCAGCGGCCACGTGGAGCCTCATTTGTCCCGGTTTTAGTCCCGACCCTTTAGTCCCGGTTCCAGAACCGGGACAAATGAGCCTATGGAACTGTGACAAATGGGCTTTTTTCTACTAGTGATTGCTGCCAGCTGGCAGGCCAGCAGGTAGCCAGAGGCGGACGTCCCAATGAAACACGCGGCCGACGACGTGCCGGCACCATGCTCCTTGTCGGTCCATGCCAGCATTACCATGGACGAGGCTCGTGCTCACTACAATGACAAGAAGTTGGCTGAGTGGGAGGCCCCGTTCTGGCAGATGCAGGCAGACCAGGAGTACAACCTTTTTGCCTCTTTAATGAGCACCGGCGTGCGGAGGAGCAACTCACCGCTAGCACGACCATCGTGCCGGACGTGGACCTGGTCGACTCCTATCATAGCGCCCAGAAAATCCGCCATGACTGCTGG
>NW_025225841.1:7639-10115 GCF_018294505.1 Triticum aestivum | reverse complement strand
CCCGGTCTGTTGAGAGATGCGGTGTCTGGTTTGCGGGGCAGTCTTGGAGACACCATGAGTCTTGGGCCAGATGGCGGTGGCGCCTGGAGCCTTCACCCTTTTGATGGCATCGTCGCGGAATTTCAGTCCCTCTCGGTGTACAATGGCCTACGACGTCGGGTTTGCCTCCCCCTAGAGTATCACGTCCAAGTCTGTGGAGTGGGTTGCATCTGTTTATCTCCTATGCTGTAGATGGGTCATGTGGTCCTTGTTCTCAGTCCTTGTTGTCCCTTGGCAGGAGCGGTTGCCCATGACCCGAAGTGTGGGGGCTATCGCTACGGTGAGACGGCCCCTCTTGGAGGTGGCTCGGTGTGTTCGAATCCTAGTTGTTCGGTGGGTTCTCATGGGGACTCAACTTCAATCCTCTTTAATAGTCTTGGTTGTAGTTTGTTAGGGGTGGACTCTCCTGTTTCTATTGCTGGGTGTTGGGTTTGTGGTACTTGTGCCACTCGCCCATCGTCATTATATTTCTTTCGACCTGGTTGTTGGAAGGTATCCTCACCACTTTGTATGTATGTGTCTTTATCTTTAAATGGAAGTACTATATGAAGTAGTGAGAACCTAAGTTTATATTGGATGATCAAAATTCCTATTAAATTAGTTCCAAACCTTCTTTTTCATTTTGTATATTCTTTTCAGAGACTAATAGTGTTTACATTTCGATCGGGGAAATTGCTTTGGGTATGCTATGTGTCCGACCGGCATACGACACTAGGATCCTACGTTCGTGCATTCAAGTGGTGATTTCATCTCATGGTTGTTTGCCAGTGTTAGACATCAGTCCTGCAGGAAATCTTCGTACGCCCAGCACTGCTCATCAATCTACCGTGTCTTTTGTTCCTCTACTGTTTATCTTCTATATCTAAATAGCTAGCCCCACTAAACTATTTCTCTCAACATGCAAACATGTCACCTCATCATGTAACATGCATGAAAAAATCCCACACACACTAACCTATTTCTCTAAACATGCAAGCATGCCACATCATGCAACATGCATGGAAAAGACTCACCTCCACATGCAAATATGCATGGGAAATTCCTTTCTATTGTGATATTTATATTTAATAAATATTATGCAACTATACAAAAATAAAACATATTTTCAGTTCTACCCCTTATATTATTACTCAAAATATTTTTGTCTCATACAAGGAATCTCATTGAAATGTGTTGCAAACTCTCTCGCAACAACGTGCGGGGTATCACCTAATTAATACTACGAGCAGAGAAACTATAATACCCGAGATATTTCATAATGTTGTGCTTTTTTTTTGAAATATCAATTCTCATAAACTTTGTCCAAATTTACGGAGAAATATCATCTACATCTAGAATGCCAAGATTATATGATTATAATGCATCAGCCCAAGGAAAAGGAGGTGGTGAGAAATTACAGGTTTCGTTCTTGATATCTTGGGCCCACTATCCGCCGGCTATTTAAACTCCAGCACCGGGCATAGCCGCATCCATTCTCCTTCGTTCCATTTCTCCTCTCCGCATCTCACCCTCCATGGCCTTCTCGAACTCCAAAGCCATTTAGGAAAACCTCTCGTCCGAGCAAAAGACGGAGATCGGCGCCATTACTGCCGGCTGGCAGGCCGGCAGGTAGCCGGAGGCGGACGTCCCAATGAAAGACATGGCCGACGACGTGCCAGCACCGTCCTCCTCGCCGATCCATGCCTATATTACCATGGACGAGACCCATGCTCACCACAACGACAAGATGTTGGCCGAGCGGGATGCCATGTTCTGGCAGGCGCATGCCGACTAGGAGTACGACACGTGCCGGCATTACCTTTGCCTCCTCGATGAGCACCGGCGCGCGAAGGAGCAACTCGTCACCAGCACGACCATCACACTATACCTGGACCTAGTCGACTCCTATCGTACCGCCCGCGAAATCCACCATGACCGCTAGCGGTACCGCCACCATCAGGCTGAGCTAGAAGCCTCCTTCAAGGAGATCAACGAGGCGGAGGATGAAGTCTATGACAAGAGCGAGGACGAGGACAACGTCACCAGCTCCACCACGCTCGTGCCCCGTTGCCACGACCACGAAGCTGGCACATCTACGGGTGTCGGTGGCAGCGAGGAAGAGTAGGGCATGGGAACTCACCGGCGCTCGGGTCCTAGGAAGGCCATCCCCTTCTCGCTCCCGCTAAAGCCAAGCTTTGTGGGCTCATCATCGTTCGTTGATTAGCCGCTTGCATGTTGCAAAGGCGGAGCCTCAGTTTCGGGGCCCATGGCTTGCCGGACATGGGGAATATGTGTTGGCGGTCATTTTAGCTAGGTTTAGAGTCCGGTCTAGGTCAAATATTCCAAAAATCATAAGGTTTTATGTACACCAAAGTTTTGATGAGATTCATCTGGTTTGTTTAAATATGCATGTATGCGGCTAGCTTTGGATGGCCGGCTTCCGCATCAGTATCGGTGA
>NW_025225841.1:0-7301 GCF_018294505.1 Triticum aestivum | reverse complement strand
GGTCTGTTGACAGATGCGGTGTATGGTTTGCGGGTCAGCCTTGGAGACACCCTGAGTCTTGGGCCTGATGGCGGTTGCGCCCGAAGCCTTCACCCTTTTGATGGTATCGTCGCGGAATCTCGGTCCCTCTCGGTGGCAGATGGCCTACGACATCGGCTTTGCCTCCCCCTAGAGTATCACGTCATAGTCTGTGGAGTGGGTTGCATCTGTTTATCTCCTATCATGTAGATGGGTCCCCTGGTCCTTGTTCTCAGTCCTGGTTGTCCCTTGGCAGGAGAGGTTGTCCATGACCCGAAGTGAGGGGGCTATCGCTACGGTGAGATGGCCCCTTCCGGAGGTGGCTCGGTGTGTCCGAATCCTAGGTGTTCGGTAGGTTCTCATGGGGACTCGGCTTCAATCCTCTTTAATAGTCTTGGTTGTAGTTTGTTAGGGGTGGACTCTTCTGTTTTTGTTGTTGGGTGTTGGGTTTGTGGTACTTGTGTCACTCCCATGTCATCATTATATTTTTTTCAACCTGCTCTTTGGAAGGTATCCTCAACACTTTGTATGTTTGTGTCTTTATCTTGAGGGCGGAAGTTGGCAATGAAGAAGTGAGAACCTAAGGTTAGATTGGATGATGAAAATTCCTATTGAATTAGATCCAAACCTTCTTTTTCATTTTGTGTTAATTTTTTATAGACTAATAGTGTTTACATTTCGATCAACGAAGTTGCTTTGGGTATGATATGTGTCCGACCCGCATACGACACTAGGATCCTACACTCGTGGTTCAAGTGGCGTTGTCGTCCTGGGAATCTTCGTACGGCCAGCAATGTTCATCAATCTACCGTGTCTTTTGTTCCTCTACTTTTTATCTTCTATACCTAAATAGCTAGCCCCACTAAACTATTTCTCTCAACATACAAGCAGGCCACCACATCATGCAACATGCATGGAAAAAAGGCTCATCCCCACTAATCTATTTCTCTAAGCATGCAAGCATGCCACATCATGCAACATACATGAGAAAAGACTCACCTCAACATGCAAATATGAATGAGAATTTCCTTTCTATTGTGATATTTATATTTAATAAATATTATGCAACTATACAAAAAAAACATATTTTCAGTTGTAGCTCTTATATTATTACTCAAAATATTCATGTTTCATACAAGGAATCTCATCGAAATGTGTTGCAAACTATCTCGCATAGAGTTAATACTACGAGCAGAGAAACTATAATACCCTTTCTATTTCATAATGTTGTGTTTTTTTTTTGAAATGTCAAATCTCATAAACTTTGTCCAAATTTATGGATAAAAAACATCTACATCTAGAATGCCAAGATTATATGATTAGATTCATTATAAGATGCAGTTTTATACTATATATTTGGTATTACAGATATAAATAATTATCTCTGTAAACTAAATTTACAAAGTTTGATTGTTAATAAAAATCTACGCGTACTAGTGCATTATTACACAGAGGGAGTATAGAGCTTCGGCTTCAAAACACTTTAGTTTGTTCACTGTAGTATCTTCCCCACCTGCCAAGGACCAAGCAGGCTACACCAAATCTATGGTGCTTCGTTTTGCTCTTTGACTGTTGCAACTTTGGGCGTCACATTAACTCAGCTGCTTGCTCGTTTACTGTGCCGTGCGCTTGCTGCCTTTTTTCCTCTAGTCTCTCTGTCTCATCCTTTCTCCTCTAGTCTTCTCTTGCAGCCCTTCACCAGACACCAGAGAGAGAGAGAGAGAGAGAGAGATCCAGAGAGGTTTGTTCCAGGCGAACGCAGGCTGCTAGTTCGGCCATGGAGATGGAGATGGAGCTGCCCAATCTCAATGTCCCGGTGAAGAAAGAAATCGTTGTGCATAATCCAGGGGCCCAAGGAAGAGGAGGTGGTGGCGGCGCCATCACGGAGGCGTCGGAACACGGCACGAGGAGGACGGAGGCCACCGTGAGGATTGAAGCCAGCATGCTTGACTGCCCCATCTGCTTCTCCCCCTTCAAGCCTCCCGTCTTCCAGGTTGGTGTACTAGAGCAATTTCTGAGGTTTGGCTACTCAACATCCCATGAACTGAATCGAGTCTAGCAGCAGCTGCACGCACCGATTTTAGTAGTATTTTCTTACTTCCCTCCCTCAATCTGTCTAGTGCAAAGGCGGCCACCTGGCTTGCGGCAGCTGCGTCGCGAAGCTCCCCTGGAAGCAGTGCCAGAGGTGTGACCTCGGCGGCGACTTCCACGGCTGCCCCTTTGTGGACGCCTTCGTCTCCTCGGCCAGGATGAAGTGCGACCACCACGGCTGCGGCCGCCAGGTCACCTACCACAAGCTCGACGACCACAAGAGCGCGTGCCCGCTCGCGCCCTGCAAGTGCCCGGTGTCCGGCTGCGGCTTCGAAGGCCCGCCGCCGGCGCTCCGCCACCACCTCAGCGCCGTCCATTCCATGCCGGTGCACGCGGTTCAGTACGGCAAGGTGCTCCAGCTCGAGGTGCCCGTGTCGGAGCCGCGCCGCCTGCTGTTCGCGGAGGAGGACGGCCGTGCGTTCCTCGTGGTCGGCGGCTCGCTCGGCCTGGGCGTGCCCATCGCCTTGTCGGTGGTGTGCATCAGGGCGGGGGCGTCCCCGCCGCCGCACTACGTGGCCAAGGTGTGGGCGAACGGGCCGCCGGCGGCCGCCAACGACAGGACCGACACGGTCCGGGCGGACATCCAGGTGACGAGCAGCAAGGAGCCCGGCGCCGTCGCCGTGGAGGAGCTGACCTTCTTGACGGTGCCGCACAAGCTGCTTGCCGGGGCTGGCCCGTCCAGGACGGTGTCCCTCCACCTTCGCATTGACAAGATCACCTACTAAATGATTCTGCTATGCCTAGGGTTCTACTAATCTTGATACTAATAAGGCTTAGTCTAGTTTGGTTTAATTTAGCTTAACCGATGATGGATTTTGGTAGCATGCATCGATTCGTTCAACATCAGATGAGTACTTGTTAGTTCCCACATGATTAGTACAAGGAAGAGGTATCTTGTGGCTGTTTTTTTTTTTTTTTGACGTTAGTATCTTGTGGCTGTTGGATGTAAGATATTTGGGTAGCATGTAAACCAAATATATGCTGACTATATGTTTGTTAAGAAATTGTCCCTCCACGTTCGCATTGACAAGATCACCATAGTCTGACCCGCATGTCAATCTCAGCGCCACCACCGTTCAACTTGACCGAGTTCGACTAAATTAGATTAGTTGTGTGGTTTGGTGAATTATATGTTTGTGAACTACTTCCACCGTTCGGAATTATTTGTCTCGAAAATAGATGTATCTAGAACTAAAATACGTCTAGATACATCCATTTTCGCGACAAGTAATTCCGAACGGAGGGAGTATATGACTAAGAATGCAGTTTGTCAGCACACGTTAAGCCAACTCCACCGCGCGACCCCGTCCTGTCCGGAGCCCTCCGTTTGGGGTAAAACGGATAAACCGGGCGGCCCAGCGCGCGGGAGCAAACGGATTTTTGTCCGTTTTGTGTCTGTTTTCGATCCATCCGCGGCTCAAGTTTGCGCCGCTTTTGGGGTGAAACAGACACCACGTGGATGCGACGGCCGTCTGCGCGTGTCCTCCCCTGGCCCGCCCGTCGGTGGCAAAGGACGGGCCTTTTCTATCCGCCTCCCTCCCTCCCTCCGGCCGCATCCCACTCCACTCTTCTCCACTCTTCCCCACTCTTCCCCTCCCCGCCGCCGCCGCCGCTGCCATTGCAGCCGTGCAACTCGGACGCGCGCTCACCCAGCCCCTTCTCCTCGTCGCCGCCGAGCTACCCAACCACGGCCACCTGGTTTGCGCACCCGCCGGCCGGATTTGGGGCGGATCCGGTCGGTCTTGAGCTCGCCCGGCTGCGGGAGGCCGGGCCGCGCCATGGACTGACCGGGCACCTCGCCGGAAGGCCCTGGCAGGGCCGCAAGGCCACATGCAGGCAGTGGCTCGTCCTCTAGCCGCTCGGATCTGCACCGTCGGTGGTCCGCCGGCAGATACACGAATGGCGGCCGGCCGGGCTCGGTGCTTGCCCAAAAGCTCGTCGGCACACCGTTGCCCCTCATCAAGTGCGACCACTGCCCAAGGATGGTCATGCGCCGCGTGTCTACAACGCCGGAACATCCCGGATGGGTGTTCATCAAGTGCCTAAACGATGGGGTATGTGCTCTTTTTAGCTTCGGTTTGTGCTTTCGGATTAGACTAGTTGTGCTAACTTTAAGTTTTATTATGTAGAATGGATGCAAGTTTTGGTATTGGGGAGAAGAGTACATCGATATATTGATAGAGCCAAATTTAGTACATGTTCGTGCACTTTTAGCTAGCCTAGAGGATGTAGATGAGACAAGTGTACTTGTTGCTAGATTAGAGGCTAGGCACGATACTACGTATGAGGAAGCAAACATCGACTTCTGGCTTGAAGAAGAAAGGAGGGTGCAACGTCGAGCCTCCTCCACAGATCAATAATGAGTGCATCGAGAAGGCCCTAACCCAACTCAAGGGAGCAGTTATAAAAGTTGGATATCTTCTCAAATGTATTCTTGTGATTCTTGTTTTCTTTGACCTTGCTTTACTAGTCAAAATGTGATGATGTATTGTCATGTATCAAAAATGAATGATGAAAAAAAGTTTAAGGACTTGCAAAGAAATGTGCACGCGGACAAGATGCGGCCCGGATGCGTCCGAGCGCTGGACGCACGGCCACCGCATCCCGGAAATTGCCCGGACACGACCCCATTGCCCTACCCAAATGGACAGAATCCGGACAAAACGGACGTCCGTTTGGGGTCATGCGGTGGATTTGGCCTTACATCTGTTAAGTTTAGTAAGATCATATCCCACATTGTGTGTTTTGTAAAGCAATAATTACTTGTCAACTGGACCATCACACCCTCTCATCCGAAGAGGCACATCTTAATCTCAAGCGTTGGTTTTATTAGAGGGGTTGTACGTGAAGTGGAACCCAAAGTTATATTATCCCAAATAAAAACTCCACCTACATAGAAATACTTTAAAGATTAAAAAAAAGATCAGTTCTTTGAAAAGTTAAAACAAACATTATCGGCATGCTAAAATTATTGGCACCTATCTTTCCTTTTGGGGTATGCTCTGCTGGCTCCAACATTTGCCGCAATGGCCGCCCCAGTTTTCCTCTTAGGTCTTCACCCTCCCCTCTCTTTCATTATTTCCCCACTAAAACACACGGTGTGACCAGAAATAACCATGAAGGAAGGGGAGAGTCGTGCAACAAGGGTGAGTGCCAAGGAGGTGAAGTCGGAGTCGGAGAAAGGGGAGGTGACGATGCAGGACGAAGGCGAAGCAGGGGATGCGTTGGTGGCGGCGGAATCCATGGCACCGACGCAGATCGACGTGAGGATGGACGTGACACTCCTCCACTGCCAGGGCTGCCTCCTCCCACTCAAGCCCCCCGTGTTCAAGGTTATCTCTCCTCTCACACCAAAGCGACCAATTTTTTTGAAAGAACAAAAAAAACCTCTTTCTATATCTTTTTGAGAGGATTCCTTTGAGATCTTCGGAAGATGACACATTTATTTTATTTTCACGTGGATGCAAGACATTTGTTATCTTCTTCATCTATATTGTGTGCATCGCAGTGATGCAGAGACCAAACATTATACTCCTTTTGTTAAAACAAACTTGCGTGTGGTTGCGTTTACTGTGGCAGTGCGATGCCGTAGGGCACGTAGTATGCTACTACTGCCGTGCCGGGCACCGCGTGGTCTGCAGCCGTGCCAACACCCACTGCTGCCAGCTGGACAAGGTGGTCGGCGCCGCCAAGGTGCCATGCCCCTACAAGGCGTTCGGCTGCGAGCGCTACGTGGTGTTCCATGAGGCCGCGGACCACCAGCGCGTGTGCCAGTGCGCGCCCTGCACCTGCCCGGAGTCTGCATGCACCTTCGTGGGCTCCCGTGCGATGCTGGTCGGCCACTTCGCCACCCATCACCAGCGCCCCGCCGTCACGGTCCGCTATGGCCGGTCTTGGAGCCTGAGCTTCTCCCTGTCGCACAGCTGGCACCTGCTCGTCGGGGAGGAGGACCGCAGCGTGTTCCTCGTCTCCCTCTGCCCGCTCGGTGCGGGCACCGCCGTGTCACTGTTGTGCATCAGGCCGGACAGCGAGGCTGAGACGGGGCCCTGGTTCTGGTGCAAGCTCTCCATTGAGCGCCGTGGCGGCGACAAGGACTACGACCTAGTCCTCATGACCTCGCCGGTGATCAGCAACGCGCTATCCACGGGCGCTCCGCCGTCGTGCCAGGGGATGTTCTTGGTGGTGCCCCGGGAGCTACTCTCTGGCGACACACTCACGCTCACCGTTCGGATCGATCTGACCCCACCTGCCGTCGTCGCTCCCAAGTCAACTACTACACCGCAGGCCAGGGCGCCGAGGAGGATGCAGTGAAGTAAGTGTTTGATCTCCTTCATGTTATGGATGATTAGTGCAGCTAAGTTAGATGATTAGTATGAATGTATGACTAGAGGCTAAACCACACATGTGCAAGCTAATCAACCCAATCAATCAAGATTATGGTACAAGTTCAGTACTAATGCAACTAAGGAGCTGGGAAGGATTACTACTGGCTATGGATGATTAGTGTGAATGTATGATTATTCTGGCATCTGATGGTTAAGCTGTGTTTAGGCAATATCAGTACTAGATCAGTTTTGACTCGGCAGCAATGCAGCCAATATTTTAAATAGCGCGCTACAAAATATAGCGAGGCCCTTCTCTAAATGCTACACAAGTTATAGCGCGTTAATAGCGTGCTATATTTCAAAATAGCGTTTGCAAAAAAAATTCAAATATATCTAAAAATAAAGTATTTAAGTAACTAAATTTTTCATAGGAGCAAGCAATATATACATAAGGGCCAAATCCAGCACATAAAAAGGAGTGACAAAGGGATGAGAAGTGAGAACTAGGGTTAGCCGGTTAGGTCTCGTGGGAGAATCTGATAAAAGGAGTGAGAAAGCTAGTGGTCGTGGGTTGATTTTGGCCTGGTGGGCCTGCTGGGCTGTGCTTATTTCAGTTTTGCATGGTAACATTACAATGTTACAACGTCATAGCGTGTGTAGCGCGCTAATTACGCGATTAACGCCGTAGCGTCTGATTTTGCCAAAATGTAACGTCTCCCTTCCAAATATGATATAACTGTGTTATAACGGCAAAATAGCATGCTATTTAAAATATTGAATGCAGCTAAGCAATGGTAGCAGCAATATGTAGCTAAGCAAGGGTAGGAATGCTTCGCCCTTTGTTCTGAACAAATGGCCTAAATAGTG
>NW_025225840.1:0-1791 GCF_018294505.1 Triticum aestivum | reverse complement strand
ATAGTTTCATCGCGTTTTATGATACAGAGCCGCCGCCAAGCCCTAATCTCTCTCGGGA
Organism: Triticum aestivum; assembly: GCF_018294505.1. Classification (NCBI taxonomy): domain Eukaryota; kingdom Viridiplantae; phylum Streptophyta; class Magnoliopsida; order Poales; family Poaceae; genus Triticum; species Triticum aestivum. The sequence continues at coordinate 1,733 of NW_025225840.1, read as the reverse complement.
GGGCTGATCTGGAGTCCGTTCGGGGCTCCGGAGAGGGGGATTCGCCGCCGTCGTCATCATCAACCGTCCTCCATCACCAATTTCATGGTGCTCACCGCCGTGCGTGAGTAATTCCATCACAGGCTTGCTGGATGGTGATGGGTTGGATGAGATTTACCATGTAATCAAGTTAGTTTGTTAGGTTTTGATCCCTAGTATTCACTATGTTCTGAGATTGATGTTGCTATGACTTTGCTATGCTTAATGCTTGTCACTAAGGCCTGAGTACCATGATTTTAGATCTGAACCTATTATGTTTTCATGAATATATGTGTGTTCTTGATCCTATCTTGCAAGTCTATAGTCACCTATTATGTGTTATGATCCGACAACCCCGAAGTGACAATAACCGGGATACTTCTCGGTGATGACCATACTTTGAGGAGTTCATGTATTCACTATGTGCTAATGCTTTGTTCCGGTTCTCTATTAAAAGGAGGCCTTAATATCCCTTAGTTTCCACTAGGACCCCGCTGCCACGGGAGGGTAGGACAAAAGATGTCATGCAAGTTCTTTTCCATAAGCACGTATGACTATATTCGGAATTCATGCCTACATTACATTGATGAACTGGAGCTAGTTCTGTGTCACCCTATGTTATAGCTATTACATGAGGAATCGCATCCGACATAATTATCCATCACTGATCCAATGCCTACGAGCTTTTCATATATTGTGCTTCGCTTATTTACTTTTCTGTTGCTACTGTTACAATTCTACAAAACTATTATCTTTACTTTTGCCACTGTTACCATTACTATCATACTACTTTGCTACTAAATACTTTGCTACAGATACTAAGTTATCCAGGTGTGGTTGAATTGACAACTCAACTTCTAATACTTAAGAATATTCTTTGGCTCCCCTTGTGTCGAATCAATAAATTTGGGTTGAATACTCTATCCTCGAAAACCCCTACACTTGTGGGTTATCAGTTAGGTTTACCTTAATACTTCTTTTGTAGTTGCGGATGCTTGCAATAGGGTGATACATCCATTTTGCATCATGCTTTTATATCAATATTTATTGCATTATGGGCTACTATTACACATTATATATATCAATACTTATGGCTATTCTCTCTTATTTTATAAGGTTTACCATGAAGAGGGGGAATGCCGGCAGCTGGAATTCTGGCTGGAAAAGGAGCAAACATTGGAAACCTATTCTGCACTGCTCCAAAAGACCTAAAACTCCATGGAACTTATTTTTGGAATTAATAAGAATTATTGAGCGGAAGAAACACCTCAGGGGGGCCACCCTGTCCAGGAGGGTGGGGGCGCGCCCAACCCTACTGGGCGCGCCCCCCTGTCTCCTGGGCCGCCTGGTGGCCCTCCGATGTCCATCTTCTGCTATATGAAGGCTTTTACCCTGGAAAAAATCGTGGGCAAGCTTACGGGATGAAACTCCGCCGCCACGAGGCGGAACCTTGGTGGAACCAATCTAGAGCTCCGGCAGAGTTGTTCTACCGGGGACACTTCCCCCCGGGAGGGGAAAATCATCACCATCGTCATCACCAACGATCCTCCCATCGGGAGAGGGTCAATCTCCATCAACATCTTCACCAGCACCATCTCCTCTCAAACCCTAGTTCATCTCTTGTATCCAATCTTGTATCCAAAACCACAAATTGGTACCTGTGGGTTGCTAGTAGTGTTGATTACTCCTTGTAGTCGATGCTAATTGGTTTACTT
>NW_025225839.1:0-3646 GCF_018294505.1 Triticum aestivum | reverse complement strand
GCTGCCCCAGGAGCCGCAATCTCTACGGCGATAGACCCGAATACCAGCCTAGTCCTTTGCAAGGCCCGTAACTCCGAGGTGTCGGACTCCGTTCCGGACTCTGAATATTCCGCACCCCTTTCGATCAAACCCGATTGGGCTCCGATCATGGAGTTCACCGCCGCGGACGTCTTTCAGCACTCGCCCTTTGGTGATATCCTGGATTCACTAAAGTCTCTCTCTATGTTAGGAGATCCCTGGTCGGACTATGGTCAGCAGGGTTGGGACGCGGACGACGAAGAAATTCGAAACCCACCCACCACCCACTTGGTAGCCACTGTCGACGACCTAACCGACATGCTCGACTACGACTCCGAAGACATCGACGGTATGGACGCGGATGGAGGAGACGACCAAGAACCAGCACCTATAAGGCATTGGAAAGCCACCTCATCATACGATGTATACATGGTGGACACACCTAAAAGAAATGCTAACGAGGATCAAAAGGGCGCAACCAGGGATCGCTCCCTCGAAAAACAATCAAAGCAGCGACGTAAGCGCCATACCAAGCCCCACCTCGACAAAGACCCAGCCATAGAGCAGGGCGAATCAACGGAAGACGAACATGCCATCGAGCAACCGTCCAAACAGGGCGGACAATCCGAACAACCAATCTCCGGGAAAGATAATAGTCCGTACGACCTCACGCCGGACAAATTGCTGGAACATCAGAACCTCCACCAAAGGCTCGTTGCCACTGCACATAGCCTGAAAAAGCAGAAGCGGAGGCTCAAAACAGCGGAAGATGCACTCAGAATCAGATGGGGCAAAGTACTCAATACCGCACACAAGTACGGCAACAGTCGTCACACAAAGAGCTATCCGAAGCGGAAACTACTACCGGAATTTGATGAAGAGGCCATAAATCCCCCACAGTCAAAAAATAAGGAAGCCACCAGGTCGGATAGATGACCCCACGATCGGTCTCAAGCGACAAAGGGCGCCGCACTCAATACGACGCGCGATCCGCCCAAGGATTCGCATCAAAAAACTGGCCCAACTAGATCCATATATGGGCCAAGAAAGCAAGCTCCAGCGAGCAATGCAATGCAAAAAATATCCGAACATAACGGCACACCTACATACAGGGGCGCCGCACATCCCCTATGTTTTACCGATGAGGTGCTGGATCATGAATTTCCAGTGGGATTCAAGCCCGTGAACATAGAAGCATACGATGGAACAACAGACCCCGGAGTCTGGATTGAGGATTATATCCTCCACATACACATGGCCAGAGGAGATGACCTTCACGCCATAAAATACTTACCCCTTAAGCTCAAAGGGCCAGCCCGGCATTGGCTTAAAAGCCTTCCCGAAAACACCATAGGAAGTTGGGAAGCGCTCGAGGATTCTTTTTGGGCAAAATTTCAAGGGACCTATGTCCGACCTCCGGATGCAGATGATCTGAGTCATATAACTCAGCAGCCCGGAGAGTCAGCCCGGAAACTCTGGAACAGATTCCTTACTAAAAAGAATCAGATAGTCGACTGTCCGGACGCCGAGGCCCTAGCAGCTTTCAAACATAGCATCCGAGACGAATGGCTTGCCAGACACCTCGGCCAAGAAAAGCCAAGAACAATGGCTGCATTAACAAGCCTCATGACCCGCTTTTGCGCAGGAGAGGATAGCTAGTTGGCAAGAAGTAGCACCAGCGACCCGAGTACATCCGAACTCAGAGATAGAAACGGGAAACCGCGCCGTAACAAAGAACAGTGCCGGATCAAGGATAATAGCCCGATGAGCCCGACAGTCAACGCCGGATTCAAAAGCTCTCGGCAAAATCAAAAAAACCGCCACCCAAAGATGACAGGGACGAGCTGTCTAACCTCAACAAAATCCTGGACAAAATATGTCAAATCCAAAGTACCCCCGGGAGACCGGCAAACCATACCCACGGAGATTGTTGGGTCTTCAGACAGTCCGGTAAACTCAACGCCGAACACAAGGGGCTCGACACACCAAGCGAGGATGACGACGCACCCCACAAGTAGCACACCGGAGAACAAAAGAAGTTCCCATAAGAAGTCAAAACAGTAAATTCACTTCAGATGACAAAAGGGAAAAACAGAACGGCGCCCACGAAGACACGCGCCATACGGCCAGCCCCAGAGGAGCACCACTACTGGTTGTTACAACCAATCACCTTTGATTATCAGGATTACTCCAGAGGGGCCCGAAACGCAGGCTGGACTGCCTTGGTCTTGAATCCGGTTATCGACGGACTACAATTTACAAGAGTCCTTATGGATGGCGGCAGTGACTTAAACCTGTTATATCAGGACACAATCCGCAAACTAGGGGTAAACCCAGCTATAATCCGCCATGGCAACACTTCCTTTCAAGGAGTCACGCCAGGCCCAGATACCTAGAGTATGGGTTCCCTTTCGTCAGAAGTCACGTTCGGCTCACCTGACAACTTCCGAAGTGAAAAGCTAACCTTCCACATCGCCCCATTTGTAAGTCGCTATCAAGTGCTACTGGGACGTGAAGCTTTCGCCCGCTTTAACGCAATACCGCATTATGCATCCCTTACACTTAAAATGCCCGGCCCACGAGGCATCATCTCATTACAGGGGAATATCAATTGACCCCCAAAGTACGGGTAATGGTGCGGCCGCCTGGACAGCCGCACACTAATTCAGCCCTACTATCCCGGACACGGCTCGACGAGTCCGACGTCAACATACATGGGCTTAATAGCCGCATAACCCTGTACAAGGGACTCCGCGTGTTCACGCCAGGAGACAATTCGGCTCACTTCTTGCTCCAACTATATTTTGTTTATTCTAATATAGGTTTCTCGCACATTTATTTTTTTACTAAAGTTCCTCTTTCTCGCAGACGAACACCGTGCTACGCCCGTCCAGGATACAGCACAACGGAGACACAGGCGCAGACGTGCAGTAGGGACCCGTTTCAAGGATTCTTTTCAGATTAAGACCCTGCGTAAACCTTTTTTACTATCTCTTGTTGACAACATCCCCCGGTTTTCGCTATAACCGAGGAGGGGGCTGGCGTCTTGGCATGTGGCCACGCCAGAATTTTGCGCGTACCTGGACACCAGGGGCTTTTTTACCAAGGGCTCTGTTTCGGCCCGTCTTCATAAAGACCGAATACCTTAGGGAGTGTTCGGCATCGCGAGTTTGGCCTTATATGCATCAGCTCTGAATCATGTCTTTGGTCAAATGTTGGGTTTGCCCGGCTCCTGTGTTTTGCTGCCTTACATTCCGTTATATCGGCTAACGCGGCACCAGGAGAACTACTGCGATTGTGCCCCGGTTCGGCCAGGCGAGCACCTCAGTAGAGAAAGCAGAAAACTGACTGTCATGATATAGTGAGAGACTGGTCAACCACTCGATGACTCTCGGAATCTTTAGGATTCCTCCGCATCAATGAAGGACCACTTCCCAGTCAGGCACACACGCGCCCCGAATTCGGGCAAGCGCGGTGCCTCCAGGGGCTATTAAGTAGCCCCAATGTCAAACTCCTATGGCTAAGTGAAAGTAATAAAGCATTATAGTCCGGTTGCCTAGTTCGCCGCGCTATCACCTCCTTTGTAGGACCAAGACGTTGGATTAAGTGTGAAAAGGTGCCTTTTTGC
>NW_025225838.1:0-6261 GCF_018294505.1 Triticum aestivum | reverse complement strand
GACGCGCTGCTCCTTGAGGAGGACCGTCTTCAGGCTGCTGTACGAGCTGCTCGATACCAGCAAGCTTTGCGCCGCTACCATAGCCGCAAAGTTAATGCCAGAAGTCTCGAGGAAGGCGACCTTGTTCTTCGGCGCGTTCAGTCCGCCAAGAATTCCAACAAGTTGACACCGAAGTGGGAAGGCCCTTACCGGGTGAAACGAGTCACTACGCCTGGCGCTGTCCGCCTTGAGACCGAAGATGGCATTCCAGTGAGCAACTCCTGGAACATTGAGCATCTTCGTAAGTTTTACCCGTAGGGCGCGGTTGCCGGAACCAGTTCCGGCAACCACCTTTTGTACAAGTCTTGCCGATGTTGCATGTAATCCTTTGTACAAAGCCGAGCGCAGACCCCGTGCATAAGTAAAGCTTATGTGCTCCGCACATCTTGTCAATTTCATGCTTTCTGCTTTTCTTTTTGCATGTATCTGACACTTTGTGCAGCACCTACCCCCGGTAAGCAATAACGAGCCGTAAGGCTCCGTATCATTATTTTCTCTTCTTTCTCTTTCTCAAAGGAAGGAAGGTTCCCTCGCCCACAAGTTTGCTAGGGGGGAAAGGAGAAGATAATGGTGTGGACCAGGCATCGTTCAAGGAAGTTTCGTCTTGTCGGGAAGCAAACGACAGAAAAGCTAAGTTGCCAAAGTTTGAGCAATCAGTTAAAAAAATTTAAGTTATCTTCCTCGAACGACCGTGCTTTGTATGGAAAACCTGTGTGCGGAGGAACCAACTTGTAGCTAGTTGCGCCCTTACTTTGTTTCGAGTCCGCTCAACAACTTAAGTGAGCTGCGACTAGCTGCGACAAGGTTTCTTGTCGGTAGCGGCACCACCAGCAGGCTGCTGACGTCCCGCACTCAGCGCTCGCGGCCAAGGTGCCTGCGCCGACAAGTTCCCTAAAAGCGTAGGGCAAAAACATACAAAGGAAGGAATCAAGTAAAGGAAATAACATAGCAATTGCTACCCAAAATAGAGTCATATTACAAGATAGCTTGTCGCAGCTCTAACAGATTGTTCTCGTAACATGACCAGCAGCGACAAGAAAAAGAGAAAACGGGCGGCCTAATCTACGCGATCGCCCTCAACCCTCTTGATCCCGCTCACCTTGTCCACAATGGGTGCGACAAGGGCCTTGAGCGCTTCCAGATCAGCATCCGGCGGCAAGGTCCTGAGGACGTTGGTGAGGTCGAGGCCTGGGTTGCGGAAGGCCACCTTCACCAGCACCTTTTGAAGAGCTCCCGCGCAGATCTTGCGCGACTCGTCGGCCAACTGCTTCGAGATCTTCTCTCGGAGTCGCTGGAGGGCCGTCGCCACGCCTTTGAAGAACAAGCTGAGCTTGGCGCTGGGTTGGAGGTGCTCATCGGGGGAGTACCCGAGATCCTCCATCCCCAGCTGCGCCAGCTCCCTGTCGATGGCTGCGGCAGCATCCACGAGACCCTCCGTCTAGTGCTCCACATTCTCCCTAAAAGAGTTCTGGGCGGCAGTAGCACTCGCCAGCAGCGCCTCGTCGGCCTTGATCTTCTCCGACAAGGCCACCTCCCGCTCCCTGGCGCCGTCCAGCGTCTGAGTCAAAGTAACAAGCTTCAACTCAAGATCCGCGTTGGAGTCCTTGGCGGCGCTAAGCTCTTTGCTGCTCTCAGCGAGACGACCCTGCAGCTCGCCATGAGCGGCGGCGTCCTTCTCGCGCTCACGCTTGAGCGCAGCAAGCTCCTCGCCGCTCGCCTTGAGATCGGCCTCCAGCTGCGCCACCTTCGTCTCCAGCTCCTTCTTGGCAGCCTCAGCAGCTGCGGCAACATCCTTTGCTTCCTTGAGAGCCCCGCCAAATGTCTGCTCGCGCGCGGCAAGCTCCTCCTCGTGGCTGTCAAGGTTGACCTTGCGCTGCGCCAACTCGCCTTCCTGTGCAGATAGCTTCTCGGCAACAAGCCGCTATTGCTCTTCAGCTTCAGCCTTCTCGAGGAGGAATGCTTTCCGCTCTTCGGCGATTTGCTCCCACTCCTCTGCCAGGGACCGGAGAACTTCCTGCCTGAAACCCCGGAGCTCCTCTGCACGCTTCTCGATGTCCACTCCCGCCTTCGCGACAAGCGCTTCTCGGGATACCAGCTTGGCTTGTCGGGCGCGGTAGGGCGACAGCAACTTCTGCAGCAGCTGCTCCTCCTCAGGCTCGTCGCTGCTGCTGCTTGGCGCATCGACCAGCGTCAGCCCAGCGGAGGCGAGCACTTCTCCATCCAACATCTCTCCTTCGACCGGCGCCCTGGAGCTTGACGCCCAGGGGAGCTTGATGAAGATGCCGTCGCCGGCCTTCAAATAGGCGCCGGGCTGTGGCTCTTCAGAGCTTGGCGCTTTAGCAGCAGCGGAGGGATCGGCGGTCGGCGTAGCGCCTGACGCTCCTGCGGCCTCGGGGCCTTCTGTGCGATCGCCGAATCCCTCGCCAACTTCTGCGGCGGCAGCTTTGGTGGCCTCTTCGCCGGCGGGATCATCAGCGTCGGCTTCTCCTTCGGTGGCAAAGGCGTCGTCGGCATTGCTGCGCGCGTTCTCCTCGCCGGCGACCTCGGTTTCCATCGGCTCCGGGGAAGATGGACCTGACGACCAAAAAAGGGAGAAGAATCAAGCAAATATCCAAAAAGAAAATCGGAAGAAGAACCCAAGAGAAGTTTTCAAGCAAGAGGATTACCTGTACTAGGACCTGCAGTCGTGGTCTCAACCACCGGAGGATCGCTGGCGTCGTCCCTTGCCGGAGAACTGTTCCTTGCCGGAGAATTCTCCCTTGCCGGAGAACGCTCCCTTGTCGGGGAATCCTCCCTTGGCGGTGTAGTTGAAGCAGATGGCATTTCGGGAGCGGCTTCCGGGCACTCCTGGTGAAGCTGCTCTGCTCCTACACAAACCAAAGTCAGATATCAGCAAAGAAAGAGCACCCATGCGCGCCTAACAGCAGGAAGTAAACCATATACTTACGCTGGGGGCTGCGCTGGGGGCTGCCTTGGGGAATAGTCGTCGGGTCCGGCAAGGTGGTCTCAGACACACCCCCTGCCGTCGCGATGGGTTTGTCCTCGATGACAATCACCGGGACCTTGGCTCTCTTTGCCGCTCTCTGGGCCAGCGTCCTGAAAAGGAATGGGTTCAGAGTGAAGCAAATATTAAGTGGGATGCTTGTCCTGAAAAGGAATGGGTTCAGAGTGAAGCAAATAGGGGTTAATCATAAGCAATAGGGGTTAATCATAAGTGGGCCAGCGTCTTGAAAAGGAATGGGTTTGTCCTCGATGTTGTACTTGTAATTCTTCCTCGTCAGAGCTGAGCGCGGAGAGATCGAAGTCCGGCTCGCCTCCGGTGCGACGAGGCGGAGGAGTAGGTTCCCTTGTCCGCTTGGCGGGGGTAGTAGCGGTGGACCGGGAAGTCCCCGCTCCAGTTGCCGCAGCGGCGTGAGGCGCTCCCGCGGCAACGGTGCTTGCCGCGGTAGAGCGTGTCGCACGGCACGGCGGCTGTTGACTCGTCTGCCGCCCCGCTACGTCCCCGGCCCTGCGGAGACGCCTTCTTGGTGGAACTGGGGGCTCCGCTTGCGGCAAGCTAGCTGAAGGTAGGGAGGAGGAGGAGCCGATCTTCAGCGAGTCGCTCGCGCCCTCGACAGGCTCGCTCGACTCAGCTTCAGGCCCGACAAGCTCTTCCTCGCCGGCAAGCTCCTCTCGCTCAACAAGGCTTGCCACCTCTGCTGCCTCTGCCTCCTCCATGGTGAATCCAAACTCGCCCGCGGCAGCTGCTGCCGCCGCCTCTTCCAGCCTAGTGGCGATGCGCTGCATCTCCGCATCGGTGGTGTCGCGGGTGAGGCTCTTTTGTTCATCGGGGCGGACCGGCACTTCTACCAGGCCGTCAAAGAACTCCTGCACGACGTCATCTGCAGGCTCTTGCCAAGTTGGTACAATTCCATGCGAATCACACAGCGGCATCATCGCACGGATGTGATCGAGCGAGGAATTGTTGCACAGCGGAACGACACCTCTCGGCAACATGAACGCTTCAGGATGTTGAGGATCGCGCTTGAACAGTTCCAGGATCATCGCGTCCAGTTCCAAGACAGTGAAGTTGAAGTTGAGGCCCGGGCGCAGCCTCATGATATCCGCCGCATTCTGGAACTCCCAAACGGGTCTCCTCCTCTCCTGCAGGGGGGGCGATGCGGCAGCGAAGGAAATCTGCGCCAACGGCGCCTACGGTGAGCCCGGCAAGCCTAAGGCATAGGATCCGGGTGACGGCAATCCTCAGTCTATCGTCTTCCGGGGCCACGTTGCTCCAATCGTTGCCGCGCACTATTTGGGCTTGGCGTTGGGCGGTAAATGGCTACGGGTTCTCCTCGACAATCTAGCACCAGTCTGCTCTCCACTCCTCCCATTTGCCGCGGAGCTCTCCCTCCAGATACGCTTCCTTCTTGCCAACTCTCGAGATCCAGGCGATTCCGCCAGATAAAGGCTCCCCTCTCTCAACTCGGGGCATAAAGAAGTGGCGGAAAAGGGCTACATTTGGATAGACTCCGACAAAGTTTTCGCAGAGATGTGCGAAAACTGCCATGGTCAGAACAGCATTGGGGGTGAAGTCAAGGAGGCAGAACCCGTAGGTGTTCATGATATCGCAGAAAAATTCAGAGGAAGGCGGGCAGAGCCCGCAGTAGAAGAACAGCGTGAAGAAAGGGTATCCATTCAGAGCCAGTTCCGAAGCGGCAGCTGGGAGTACCTTCGTACGCGGATGCGCTCACGTCTCCGTCGACCAGAAGAGGTAGTAGTACTCCCTCAGCTCCTTCGTGGCAAGCTGGGGGGGAGATTGCCCGCTCCTTCCGCAGCGCCGCGAGCCGCTGCGCCTCGGCCGACTTCACGACTTTCCCCTTGTCGGCTTTCGGAGCCATGGCGGAGGTGGTGGGGAAGATCGACGGCGTTGGTGATGCTGGTGGCGACGGGGGGCGGAGCGCTGCTCTCTTTCAGCTTTGGGAAGAAGGGGGGAGCGGCGGAGATTTTTGAGATTGGAGTAGCAACCGGCGAGATGGGCGAACTGCCCCTATTTCCCCTTCTTATAAAGCGGGAGGGGGCGGGCGTTCCGTCTTTTCGAATAAAGAAACCACCCACGATCTCTCCCACGACGCCGCATTCAACGCGTGTCGTTCGGGGAGGGCGCGGTGGATGCGGAGTAAGATACGGAATAACCCAGGCCACGCGTGCCCGTGCCCTGTTTTGGGCCTGGCCCAACAACGCTCGGCACCATGTGTGGCCCAGGCCCGGGGGCTCCTGTCGGTGTACTAGAGTAGGGGTACCCTAGTATCCCGAATTTGTGCACGGGCAGTTGGAGCACCCCGCGGCAGGGCTTGCCGGGTGACCGCCAAGGTCCTCCATGGTTCCTTTGGAGCCATTCAAGAACAAAGTATTCAAGCCAAGGAGACAAGGCCCCGGCAAGAGGAGCTTGCCGGGAAGGCCAACCAAGGCATAAGAACAAAGTATTCAAACCAAGGAGACAAGGCCCCGGCAAGAGGAGCTTGCCGGGAAGGCCAACCAAGGCATCTCAAGGAACTTGCCGCGACGCGCCACGCGTCCTGGCGAGGCCCGGTGAGCGACAAGCTTCCGGACGTGACAAGACAACGACCGCGGCAAGGCGCTTGCCGTGGCAGGCTACCACTCAGTACCTGCGCTCCAGCACATCCACCAACGTGTCGCCCTGGGGCCTTTCCAGGCGCGCGTGGCAAGAGGTTGTGCAGCCAGCGGTGCGCGATGGCAAGCGGCGCTGACAAGATTGCCATCGTGGCAAGCGGTGGCGTCCCTGACGGTCCCTTTCTGCACTATTTGGGCGACGTAGACAGGCATTTAATGCTTTTGTCCATTGCCGTCAGGGTTAGGTATGATACACTGTACAGGTTGTTGTACCAACCGCAACTCCTTTTCCATTTTTACCCTTGTCTACGTTGCCACCTGTCGGTGACCCCTTGAGCGTATAAAAGGAGGCCCATGCGCAACGTAGAGGGGGGAGGCAGAAAAACACTCACGCTCGGTCTCGTTAGCAGCTAGAGTGTACTGTAGCACTCAGCGCTCCCGAGCAAGAACTCAATACACTCAGACATGCAGCAGTAGGAGTATTATCTCTCCGGAGAGCTCCGAAGCTGGGTAAACCGCTCGTGTGCTTCGCCTCGATCCGCTCTTCGTGCGATCTCCGCCCCCCGCCGAACCGAAAGGGTCCCGGTCCGCCGGTCCCCATAGGTGTTC
>NW_025225837.1:0-7421 GCF_018294505.1 Triticum aestivum | reverse complement strand
TGGAGAGGTGGTTGAACAGGAGCCCGTGGAGAGGGATGGTTGAACAGTAGCCGGTGGAGTAGCGTGCGGTGGAGGCTGGATGAACAGGAGCCTGTGGATGAACAGTCGCAGGTGGAGGCTGGAGGAGGTCGACGGTGGATGAACAGTAGCCCGTGGAGGCTAAAGGAGGTCGACGGTGGAGATGAACAGTATCCCGTGGAGTCCCGTTTTGCGGTATGCCACACCCCTCCCAATGAACAGGACCCCCGTTTCGACCGTAGCGCTCCAACACAAGTTTGTTTCGTCCGTTTTGCGGTACGCCACACCCCTCCCGATCAACAGGACCCCTGTTTCGACTAGCGCTCCAACACAAGTCTGTTTCGTCCGATTTGCGGTACGCCAGACCCCTCCCGATGAACAAGATCCTGTTTTGAACGTGGCCGGTCGAACACAAGGCCGTTTCCTCCGTTCTGCGGTACACAAGGCCTCGTTTCCATCGCCTATTCTGTCCAAGCCGGTTGGCTCCCACGCGTTCCGTCGCCTCCCGATGAACACGATGCATTATGTTGCCTCCCCATAAACACGAGGCATTCCGTTGCCTCCCCATGAACACGACGACGACGTTGTTTCTCCGTTCCGACCCAGCCATGTACACGAGCAATGGCCGTACGTATGCGCGAGTAGGTGTTCAAGACCCCGCCCGTATGTACATATACGTGGCCGTATTTTCTTTCTTGCACACTGGCCGCTGTACGTACGTGTCCATGCTACGTGCATGCCTCTATATCGACATGTGCGCACCTCTACATCCACGAGTATATATGTACGTACACGTTCGCGACCAGAATGACATCGCTACGTACGCTTCGACCAGGTGGGTCCCGACTGTCAGGCACTTCCTTGCGTGCGAAGATGTAGCTGGTGGGTCCCAACAGTCAGGGGGGCGAATCGTTTTTTTGCCCGGACGCACTTCCTTGCGTGCGAAGGTGTAGCTGGTGGATTCCAGCAGTCAGGGGGGAAACGTTTTTTTGCGAAATATGGTGGCCAGTCGGGTGGGTCCCTGCTATCAGGTGGAGGAATAATTATTTTGCGCGTAATAAGGAGGCACTTCCTTGCAGCTGCCGTGGACCCAGATGTCAGCCTCTCCATGTACAGTACTGTTCTGATGGAAGTTGGTCGTTGACCACATTGACCATGTCGCGCCGAGAGCACTACGGCGGTGGACGACGGCGAGGCCTAGGAAGGGGACGACGCGCAGCCAGGGAAGATGCGGCAATGGATGCCCACGCGTAGAGGAGTATGGGGGTTCACTCATTCGGCTGCGGCGTGAGGCTGTCGTCACCGCAGAATAACAGGGGGTGTGGGTGAGTGGAGGGATGGCCTGACCAGCGACGGAAGTAGTAGGGGGCGGTGAGGCCTCCACGGCATCACAGCCGGCCACGGGAGGCAGGAGCAGGCGGCACGATCGGTGCTGCTTTGGGCTGCTGGAGCAAAAAGACCAGAGGTTGAAGAAGCACGATGGTCATTGGATGGACATCGTACGGTCACTGCAGCTATAATCGTTCATATTGACTAAGTTGACAAAGCCCTCCGTCTCTGTTAACTTAGTGGGCCCACAAGTCAGCCTCCCACCAAGGTGGGTCCCAAGTAGTAGGGGGGATATTCATTTTTTTCTGCTTAATAAGGAGGCACTTCCGATGGGTCCGAGCTGACAGCAGGCGAAACGTTTTTTCGCGAAATACGGTGGCCCGTCAGGTGGGTCCCAGCAGTCAGGGGGCAAACATTTTTTCGCAAAATACAGTGGCCCTTCCAGTGGGTCCCTGCTGTTAGTTGGAGGAATCATTATTTTCCGCATAATAAGGAGGCACTTCCTTACTGCAGCCATGGACCCAACTGTCAGACTCTCCACGTACTGTATACTTCCGATGGAAGTCGTTCCTTGACCACGTTGACCACGCCGCATTCTGTTGCATGCATGCGTCCATGGGCGTGGTGCATCCCCACTGTCAGCCTCTCACGTAAAGTCATCTTTTGATGACTCTTGGTTGTTGACCATGTTGACCACACCGTGTCGAGCACACCCAGACTGGAACGACCCGGAGATGGGGAAGACGGGGCAGTGGAGTCGCAGATGGAGAGGAGTGGGAAACTTCACTGGTTCGGGTGCGCGGCAGCACAGCCGTGGTGCCGCACACGGGAGACAAGAGCAAGAACAGAGGTTGAAGAAGGAGCATAGTTGTTGGATTAACATCCAACGGTCTAGCTGCTAGAATCATTTGTTGATTAAGTTGACAAAGCCGTGCGTACACGCCCGCTTAGTAGGCCCACAAGGCTGTCAACGGGATGAATATTTTTTCGCAAAACAAGGAGGCACTTCCTTCCGTGCGAAGATACAGCCGGTGGGACCCAGCTATCAGGTGGAGGATACATTTTTTCCAGCTTAATAAGGAGGAACTTTCCTTGCGTGCGATCATGGACCTCGTGGGTCCCAGCCGTCAGGCTCTCCACATACAGTTCTCTTCCGATGAACTTCGCCATGGACGCACGCGTCGGCACCACGCTCACCCCATTGTACAGCCGCGACCCCTTCCCTGCTGCCGCCGCCGCCGCCACCGCCGGAAACCCTAGCGCAGGGAGCATTGGCATCGCCACCGCCAGAGCTCCGCCGAGCGTCGGCCTCGCGCGCAGCCTCTTCTTGCCGCCGCGGATGACCACGTCGACGGGGGGCGTCGCTCCGGTGCCGTCCCGTGCCACCGTCGCACCCTCGAAGCTCCCCAATGCGGCGCAGCCGAAGAAGGGCAAGACATCCGCGAAGAAGAACAAGGCGGCGGACGGCTCCGGCAGCTCGAAGGCGAGGGGAAAGAAGCTTGCAGGGCGTTTGACGGGCGTGGCGGCTACCGAAGCGCCGGCAAGCTCACTCGTTGAGCCGGCCGCCGACGCGCACCATGTGTTTGACGAAATGCCCCCAAGGTAAAGAAAAACCATCTTTTATTTTTTTGTTATTTTTTCAATGCATCATCATATAGATAGCTTATTTGCATTGTTAAAAAAACTTTGTAGTCTCAACGATGATGCATACATGTCAACTATGGGTGTTGGGTCCAACAATTCGCATTGGTCTCAAACCAATGACATCCATTTTGAAGACCATGAGTTTGAGGTGGACGAGGAGGGTGAGAGCATTGTCGACGCGCCGAAAGGAAGAGCGGGCAATTACACCACCAACGATGACAAGTTACTATGCAATACTTGGTTGCAAGTGTCGAGGGATCCATCCGTTGGAGGTGATCAAAGTAGAGATGCTTATTGGGGGCGAATGAAAGAACACTCTGATGCTCACAACGTGAGTGGAATTGACCGCTCCGAGAGATCACTTCGGTCCCGACGGTCGACAATCAACTCGGATTGTCAAAAGTGGGCGGCCGCACAAAAGGCAGTTGACAAGATTAACCCAAGTGGCACAAATGAGGATGATAGAGTAAGTGTCATCTCATACATGTTCATCATACTTGTTTTTGGTGTCCGTAGTGCTAATTTGTTTTCTTTTTCTTGTAGTACAACATTGCAAAAAACTTGTTCAAAGAAGAGACGAGGACAACCAAGAAGGGGACGATCAAGAAAGGAAGGATCTTTACCTTACCTCATTGCTACGAAGTGTTAAAGGATGATGAGAAATGGAAGAAGCGTGAAAATTTGGATGATTTGCATTTGAGCAACAAACGCAAGCAAACAATTGAGTTGAATGATGATGAGGAGGCGGATGATGCATCAAGTGATGACCGCAAGAGAAGCCCCACACCCAACTCGGTTTCATACTCGAAGACAAAACGACCGGATGGGTGCAAGAAAGACAAAACCGAAAAGAAGAAGAGGAAAGGAGATGATGAGCTCAAAAATGCGATGGAAGCTATTGTGAAGGCAAGAAAAGAAACCAACGAGGTGAGGAAAATGGCAAGGAACCAAGATGTCGTGGCCGAGGAGAAGAGGTTGGCGGCCGAGGAGAGGAAAGTGGCATTGGAGGAGAGGAAGGTGGGAATGAAGGAGCGAGCTAAGTTGTTGGAATGGGAGAAGCACTTGTTCTTCTTGGACACATCTTTGTTCAATGATGCGCAAAAGGAATATGTCAACCTTGCCCATGAAGAAGTCTTGATCCAAAAAAGAGCCATGATCCGCATGGTGGCGGTGGCCTTGGCGGCATGGGTGGCGGTGGCCTCAGCGCCATGGGTAGCGGTGGCTTTGGCGGCATGGGTGGCGGTGGCCTTGGCGGCATGGGTGGCGGTGGCCTCGAAGCCATGGGTGGCAGTGGCCTTGGCGTCATGGGTGGAGGCATGGTGGCTTCGAAGCCATGGGAGGCATGGGTGCACCTCCGGCCGTCATGGGAGGCATGGGTGGCTTTGGAGCACCCTCCGACGCTATGGACGCCATGGGAGGCATGAGTTTTGCATCTCTCATGGGAGGCATGGGTGCACCTCCGGCCGCCATGGGTGGAATGTCTTTCGACGTGCCTCCTCACACACATTCCCATGAAGAAGCCGTTGAAGATCTTGACAACACCGTCGGAGCTTCATGTGATGGAGTGCGTGATGAGGTTAGGGGGGAAGATTCATCTTCGGAGATGGAAGAATCGTCTTCGGAAGATGAGGACGAAGACGAGGAAGATGATTGATGTGTCTTTCATTTATGTCTTGAACTTTAGTTTGCATTTTAAACTTGGTTGGATGAACTTATGCGCATGATTTTGAACTTGTGGGCATGAACTTTTATTCATCAACTTGTTTGTGTCAAATTTCACATGTTCATTGCATTTTGATGAATGTTTCAAACTCATTTTGTGTCCAAAATGCCATATATGTTAAATTGCCCAGCGAGTCGCGCGCTGTATTTTTGCGCGCTGCAGGAGCGGCGCGCGCGCGCTGCATTATAGCGCAACTGTTGGAGCCAGCGCTGGCGGCCGCGCTAAAACCAGCCGAAGCGCGCGCGACAAACAGGTTTTTTGCGCGCGGCGCGAAGCGCGACTTTTGGACATGCTCTAAAGTCTCCTCGTGTGCCCTCTTGTGGCATGGAATCCCACGCAAGTGTATCGACCCTATTGGCCCGTAGGTTTAGTGTGTGCGACCCTGTTAACATAGGAGTCAGGCCGAGCAAGTTTGATAGAAATTCCAAGTGTATCGGATCGCCAGTCGATGAGTATATTGAGGAGGATACAAGTAATGGAGCATATTTTCACCATTCCCATATGGCTATGGTACTTAAACACCTATGGAAGAAGATGAAGAGCAGCCAAATACTTCTAGGTATTTTCTTTTGGCATGTACCTTAAATTTCATATGCTTGTTCTTTAAATATCTTAATATTTCTCTTTGAAATGTTAATATATTTAAAATTATCTGCAACTATTTGTGCTCAGCAGTCCTATCCTAACTTCTTGATGATGCTTCTATTAAGTTCATGTAGTAAGACAAATATTGTGTTTTTACCAGGTGTTATTGTCTGGTTGCCAGCAAACAGATGGTTGGCAGATTTCTCACAGTTTGGGTACCAGGTATATAACCAATTAACTCTGAAGAGACGAAAAATGCAAATTAGTGTGGTATATTGTTGATTCTTTATCTTATGCTTGTCCATGTGCTTTTTTCCCCTTGGTTGATTATGGACCACATCAAACTTCTAAATTATAAACTACATATCATGTTCAGCGTAATTCTGCACTAATTTTCTGGTGTGCTATTTCCCATGTCCATCTTACTATCCAGCTTCTTGCTTGTGGTAATTTTGCAAACACTAGAAAAAAATCAAATTTATAGGTTGTTCATCCACCTTATAATGTTAATTGGAGATAAGAGCAGAGGAACAGTTCGAGGCACATCACATAATTATTTTGTATGAACTGCCCTAAAACTAATCATATTTACACTTGTAGGGGCTAGCTTTGCTGATGCATATGCCGACATGATAAACTTGATATACATGCATACTTTAATGTTAATTGGAGATAAGAGCAGCCTCATAGTTTGGGGGTGCATCACATAATTACTATGTATGAACTGTCCTAGAACTAATCACATGTACACTTGTAGGCTTCAGAGTGTTGTTTCTGAAGAACCACATTCAAGTCATTAAATCGGTCTTATGAAGAGATTCTCTCAGTTCTTGCATATTCGATGTTTCATGTTTGGCCTGCTTGGTAGCAACATAGATTCTCTACAACATGCTAATGACTTATGGGATGATACCATCATTATATTGTCAGGTCATATACCTCCTATCTTTTATGCAATCTTGAAGTTTATTTACAAGGATACAATGCATGTTTTCCTGATCGAGTGATCACTCGATTATTTGTTCAACCGAGATCTGGAAATTAGGGTGAAAGGGTCAGTACTTACATAGGGTGATAACTATAGCCAAGGACATATTCAACATATATAATTTCAAGAGAATGCCAAGGTATCCATTTAGTTCTACCAATCCCATTTGCCTCATAATTGTTTTTGAAATGTTTTAACAAAATCAATTCAAACCTTTTCCTTATTAGTCCGCACCAATTGTAGATTTTAAAGTGCATAATTTTAATCAATAAGGATCATGACATTGCAAGGTTTGAATTTTTAGACTATGTTCAGTTTCTATGCCAAGCTGGAAATTTGAAGATAAAAGTTAAGGTGTACTTCAGGTGTCAACTATCAATACTAAAAAAAAGCCTTCATTTTTCCGTTGGTTATGACATCAAACATGTGTATCCTACCATGTAGGAGTACTTGTTCCAATTCATGGCTTTCATCTTTCATGCGTGTGTCTTCAAAGTTTATAGGCAGTTATCACACATAACTAACCAAGCCCCTCATCATGCTCATGGTTAGTCATTTTAAAACCTTTCTCTTCTATCTGTTGTGTACTCATTGAGCTATTCTATCATGCTTGTCGTTTGTTGTCAAGGTGAGTTGAGGCACACAACAAGGGCTGAGGTTGAAAAATAAAATGCCATTGTGATGGTAAGCAAAATATCAGGTTCCAATTAGTGGAGGACTACAAAAGTTAAAGAGGTCTTGATGAGATGATTGACATGACATGAATAGTTAATTTGATGTGTATCATGGGCACTTCTTCATTATTCAGTTGTCTCGCTTGAATTTGTGGACCAACTGGTGGACATAGTTCAGTTTTCACAGATAGCAAAAGCTGCAAAACTGGGTGTGCTAGATTTTGTTCAAATTGCAAACTTTTATTTGATAAAGCTGATCAGGTTTACTTGTGTAGATCAATGCAGTACCAACTGTAAAAGAGTGACAACACAAGGAGAAGAGCCTCCTTTTTTGTATTACACTGGGATTGAACCCGCATGTTGCTGGGGCAACCCTCTTTTATTTTGGTATTTAACTCCATTTTCTGGTGTATCTTTGTTTATTGAAAATAGTTGTTTGTCCTGCCCTTGACAATTCGCA
>NW_025225836.1:0-29365 GCF_018294505.1 Triticum aestivum | reverse complement strand
CCCCCCCCCCTGTAGGGCGCGCCCCCTCGGGCGTCCACCGACGTACTTCTTCCTCCTATATAAGCCTACGTACCCCGAAAACACCCAGGGGCAGGACGAAACACAATTTCCACCACCGTAACCTTCTGTATCCGCGAGATCCCATCTTGGAGCCTTCGCCGACACTCTGTCGGAGGGGGAATCGACCACGGAGGGCTTCTTCATCAACATCCTTGCCTCTCCGATGAGTTGTGAGTTGTTTACCACAGACCTACGTGTCCATAGTTATTAGCTAGATGGCTTCTTCTCTCTTTTTGGATCTCAATACAATGTTCTCCCCCTCTCTTGTGGAGATCTATTCGATGTAATCTCTTTTTGCGGTGTGTTTGTCGAGATCCGATGAATTGTGGGTTTATGGTCAGATTTATCTATGAATAATAATTCAATCTTCTCTGAATTCTTTTATGTATGATTGAGTTATCTTTGCAAGTTTCTTCGAATTATCAGTTTGGTTTGGCCTACTAGATTGGTCTTTCTTGCCATGGGAGAAGTGCTTAGCTTTGGGTTCAATCTTGCGGTGTCCTTACCCAGTGACAGAAAGGGTTGCAAGGAACCTATTGTATTGTTGCCATCGAGGATAACAAGATGGGGTTTATATCATATTGCTTGAGTTTATCCCTCTACATCATGTCATCTTGCTTAATGCATTACTCTGTTCTTTTGAACTTAATACTCTAGATGCATGCTGGATAGCGGTTGATGTGTGGAGTAATAGTAGTAGATGCAGGCAGGAGTCGGTCTACTTGTTATGGACGTGATGCCTATATACATGATCATGCCTAGATAACGTCATAATTATTCGCTTTTTTATCAATTCCTCGACAGTAATTTGTTCACCCACCGTAATACTTATGCTCTTGAGAGAAGCCTCTAGTGAAACATATGGCCCCCGGGTCTATCTCTTATCATATTTTCTTTCAATTTACTTTTATTTGCATCTTTATTTTCTGCATCTATATTATAAAATACCAAAAATATATTTATCTTATCATACTATCTCTATCAGATCTCACTTCCGCAAGTGGCCGTGAAGGGATTGACAACCCCTTTGTCGCGTTGGTTGCGAGTTCTTTATTTGTTTGTGTAGGTTCGTGGGACTTGTTGAGGAGCCTCCTACTGGATTGATACCTTGGTTCTCAAAACTGAGGGAAATACTTACGCAACTATTGCTGCATCACCCTCTCCTCTTCGAGGAAAACCAACGCAAGCTCAAGACGTAGCAAAGGCCATCAAAAAGGTACTTTAGGACGTTTGTCATCGTCTTTGCTCGTGGCATATTGAGAAGAACATGGAGAAACACATTCACCATAAGTCTCTAAAGGAGTTCAGGTCTCTACTTTATTATGCCACTTCAAGAAAAAGTATTTGAGGAGAGATGGGCAGCGTTTACCACAAATGGCAGTCGGAGAAAACAAAGACATGGTTACGTAGGATGTACAAGAAGAAAAGGATTTCGGCTGCATCATATCTGTCTGCTGGGTTTTTCCTAGGTATGTGAAGTAACCAGTGAAGTGAGGATCTGAATTCATGACTTCACATGCATCTAGACACCGGTATGACTATTGTTGACATGATTGTGCACTGTGAGAACTACATAGTTCGTCTTCGTGAGAGCGAGCCACATGACAATTGAAAAAACACAGGCAGCCCCAGTACCAGCCCTAGACGAGTGTAAAGACATTGAGAAATCAGCTGCCCATGAGTTCACTACGGCAAACTTTAATATCTTACAGGAAGATATGAAGAAGGCACGGAAGCATGAGGTCCTTGAGAGACTGAGAGGAGCAGACACTCACAGATTCATACTGACATGGAAGGAAAATAGGGATATTAGATTCACTGTGGACTAAACCCTAGGTAACTCCGAACAAACCATGAAGTGCAGTTGCATAAGTATGGATCGCAAAGGACTTCCTTGCAAACATATTCTTCATGTTTTGATTCAGCTACGCTCACGTGAGATACCTAGGTGTTTAGTATTGCGGAGGTTGAGCAAAATTGCAAGGGGTGGACTTCCCGTGAAGCGCACTAGCAACCTGTTTGTGCGGAGATGGGCAGGAACAGGGGAGAGAGCTAGGTACAACGAGTTGACTATCTTATCTGTCGAAGCATCTCATAAAGCATTCCGTAAACCATTTTTGTTCGACAAGTTGAAGGCGGCTCCAAGGGACATAATAGATAATGATTACACTGAGGAGGATGAGCCTGGTGCAGAGCAAAAGTTTGTGAATGACGATGCATTTGAGCCTAATCGAGATCATGTTCTGGTTTGTGATCCCGCAAAAATTAACACCAAAGGTACACCAAAATAGAATTTTAAAGGCCACAGTAAGGATGGTCCTCATGTCACTAAAAATGGGCGACCTAAAGCTTTTGATGAGAAAAGCAATCGTCAATGTGGCCAGTGCGGTCTTCCGAGTCAGTCATTATAAGTCCACATGCCCTCAAAATCCTAAGTTCGATTTTCGTATGTTCATGTTAATCTTGTTGTTCTCTAAATTTATTTGTTTTTTTGTGAATTAACACATATCTTACTATTTTTGTATGCAAGAACTTTGCTTGATTTCCGGAGTATGGAAGATTACTTAGCCCTTCGATTAAAGACAAATTCTTGATGGATTGCTTCTATCTACGAGATCATTTTTAATTACTAAATGTTAAATTATGTTATACGAGACTTATTTTACTTTGTTGATGTTAGACTATGTGCTATGATATCCACATAACTATTATTGATGCCAGATTATGTTATGCAACAAGTATTTTTACTCTGTTTATTTGGATGGGTTGATCATGCACTGTAGACCCTCACTGTATAATGTTGTTGTTCTGCAATGTCGCCGTCGCTTATTCCGCAGTCGTTTTTAGTTTTCTTTTATAAAAAAAGCCCAACCAGTGCGTCGGCCAGTCTGACATTACACAGACCGCACCGACGGCACGGTCCCATAGGGCAGCATCGGACGGTGGTAGCAAGCAAGTAAACCAGAGGAGTCTGACTTTCCCCGTGGCGCCGGCTATTTAAGCCGGTCGTCGCACCCTCCGTCGGGCGAGGTAGTTGGGCCGTCGTGTGTCTTTAATTGGAAGTTCTATTGGCCCGATCCACGCGGTCACGTGCGTCGGTCTCGACACGGCGGCGGCGATAGCATTTTTAGTCCCACCTCGCCTGCCGAACGGCGCGCCGACCAGCTTATATACAGTACGTCGGCACTGGTCTTGAACTCCTTTGATAACCCGAAAGTTACTGGACCGTCTTGTCTGCCGTGTTGTCTGCCCTGTTGCAAACGTGCAAAGTATATTCACCGGGCGGGCACTTTTTTTTTGCCGACGTGCAAAGTATATTCATCGGGCAAGCATTTTTTTAACAACATATAACTACAGAAAACATGGACTATTTTATTCCAACAAGTAGACAACATCAGAAGTATGCATATGAGTAATTGAACTTTATAGACGACGGCACAAAGACAAAATAATAATTCAAATGTTATTATCAATTTTTATATTCAAACAAGTAGTGCCTTCTTCATCAAAAAATATCAGAGTCAAAATAAACGCAAACATCATTTGAGCCTACAAATTTTTCTGTTACGTAAAATTTGCCGCATTTATGTCTTCTTTGCAAGCCGGGTAACTTTGTCTTTCACATCGTTCAGCGTATTTCTCTCTGAAAAAATAAGCTGCGCAATCATTAGGTCCCTCGATTTATCAATTGACCCTTGTTACAAATTTATATTAGTCCAATGTGAATTGTATTACATAATGAATTAAATTAAATATGCACATTTCAAATAGAACCACACCTGCAAAAAAATGGCTTGTCCATTTGGCAACATCCCAGTATTGAAAGCAACGAAGGACAAATATTCTACATGAGTTGCTGGTTCATGCATATAACGATTCATAAGTTTGCATTTCAGGTAAGATATTAAAATAATGTGAAAGTATATACACACCCATCTTCCTGTTGTGGCATTTTATACATTTTAATAGGCCATGTAGACACATCCGGATAATTCACAGCACCACTCGCATTCGCATGACGTATGTGTTCTCCAAGTTGTTTTCTGTATTCATGTGAATGATAGCACGCAAAGGATTTATGTTAGTTCAATTACGAAATGATAGTTTCAATATGCCCATGTAAATTTATACCGTACCAGCTCCTCAACTTTTTCTTTAACTTCACTGTCAAGTTCGCGTCCCATCAAAGAATCAAGAACCTGAAACTCTTCCTTGGGGCGATGCATTACGACTGAAACCAGTGGGTATTTCCGTTATTAAGAGGAATATAAGTCTGCATCACAATGTATATACGATGTAATCAACACATACTGTTTTATTATTTATATCCCATATATGCATACATTAAGCCAATTGAACTTACCTTATCTTTTTAAAAATACTCATCGGCACATCTATTCACGGGTCCATTCTTCTTCACCACTACTTCATTCTCACTTTTTCCTGGCTCGGTGTCTGGTATAAATTGAAGTAACCAATTTACCAGCCAGGTCGCCATTATATGATGATCGCCACCAACTACTCCCGACAGATACAAGGAATAAGCATTAATAACCTGCAAATAATGTAAAGGATGTATAACAACTGCAATATGCAGTGAACAGTAACATAAAACACAACAATAACTTACATCATCGGGTAGCCATTGATGGTTAAGAATCTTGCAAGCCCTCTCTGCACTAAGACCTTCGCGCATGCCATTTGAATATTTCCTTCTTTCTATGTTTTTGTGAGTGCTCATAAGCATGGACAAAGTTAACCGACGCTTTCACCACATCGTATTCATCACTTGAATTTTGAAAGACTTCTTTCTTCAATAGTTCTGCAGCACATAACTCTAACATGTTACCAAATCAATGATACATAGTAAGTTCAATGCAAAAACAATTTGAAAACAAGCTGAAAATTTATAAAACTCACTTGCTTTTGCAGAATGTTTTGCATGCTTCGTCGGTTTAGTAACCACATAAAGAGACTTCACAAGGTTTGATACCTTACGCTTCCATTTCCCAACATCCTGCTCCGGTACCTCATCTTCTCCAATAGAATCAACTGATCCACGTGATGCAATTTCATCTGTTCCTAAAGATGTAATGGATTTCTCATCTGATACCTCGGGAACTTCAATAGGATCTTCTTTATCACCCTTGAAACTATCCCAATATTCAGGTGTGCAATAATAAGGTCTCTTTTATTTAGAATCATTAAGAGCATCTTCATCATCCTCTTGCACATTCTTTTTTGCTGGTGTTTTCAAAAATCGTCCATATCCGGATGATATACTCATTCTTTACGAGGGTCTCCACCATAGTTTCTAGATTCACTATTATCACCATACTCATTCTCTTCTTCTTTTTCAATATCACCGGCTTTGTAGAAGACATCACTTTTGTTCAATTTCTCTATCACCCTTTGTGATTACAAATATGTTTTAGTTAGTTATGGTGACACATCAAAAAACAAAATGAACGGCAAAAAAATGAAACTTGTACCTGTGCTACTAGCTCTGGCATACGAATCATATCCTTACGAATATGATTCAACTCAGTCATAATCCGATCCATAATAGGGTTCTGGCTAGCGGAAGCCTCAGATGTACTAACACATTTCCTCCTTCCCGTAATGTTGGACTTTTTCGTACTGCTTTTCTTGTTTTCTCAGCTTGTTCCACTCTAATTTTGTTTAATCAATAACCTTCAGTTATGGTATCATCGATCTACAACATTAAGAATCATACATTCAAACTGTAATTAATAATTAATTGCAGGAATTAAATGGAAAAATAGATTGCACCTATTACCATCCCAACACCACGGCGATATTGAAAGTCATACTTGTCTCTTTTCTCCGCTGCATCTTCTTTCCAGTTCCTCATCAAGGGGCTCAACAGCGCTAACGGATCATACTGCTGACCAGTGCTTGGCTGCACCTTCTCCCAAAATAGATACTGCAAAGCAAAAAGTTAATCACTTAGCATGTGTCACACTATTATTACATAATAGAAATGTTCAATTTAATAAATATATCATACCTTCAGAAGTGCTAGGTTGCCACATGGCCATTCCCTAACACGGCCGGGCTGCAAGACCATACAAATATCGGACAAACAAAACCTCAAAGTGAACGCGTTCCAGTTGAACTTTTTTATCGCCCTGACATCTTGCACTAGCGCATAATAATTTTTCGGAATGTACTCATCAAGACACTGGTGCAATTATAGTCCCTAACAGGATGAGAAACGCCATCCAAACAAATTCATTGTCCGCGTTTTTATTCCTTACAATCTTGTCAATGAGGTCATCAATCATGATTTTCCATTTTTTCTGCTAACAAAATTAACTGGAATTTTTTTCATTGCTTTCCCTTGGTCCATACTCAAAAAACTAGAAACATCAACTCCTTCATTCTTCCAACCAAATATAGCATGCACATGATCAGGCCTGAGTGAAATAAACCCTTTCTTATCAGCTGTCTCTTGGACCATGATTTTTTTACTACTAGAATTCTAACATTGAACCATAAACTGAAGCAAAATGTCACACATCTTAACCGAAGGTATTCATAACATACCCTCCATCTCCGTTTCATAAAATGAAAAGCGCTGACTTGGTGTTACCTTATTAACAAGACTAACCCACTTTTCTACGGAACATGCAATCGCACCATCGATGTCCATACTGCATACAATGTTATCTATGTCCTGTTGCATGCAACTGAGATGTTATATTATGAAGAGTAGACATATATTGAACAAGTTTTGTACAAAATACCAAATCCGACGGCGATGCCGGTGGCAGCTGGGAAACAACAGGGCGGTGAAGGGGGCCGGTGACGGCGGGCGTTGCCTGCGGTCGTTACCGTCAAGCGGGGAACGAGCAGTGTGGGCGGCGGTGGCGGCCGACGCCGATTCAGGGCGGACGTCGAGAGTAGGGTTCAGATCGGGCGCGTCATCGACACCTGTGGCCAAAAAGCGCATGCACGACGTGATTGGGCACCGACGTCCGAGGTTGTCGGGAATATTCCCTCAGATAGCGACGGTTCGTGGAGATTTTTTTGGCATCGGGCCCGCGGTGATCAGTTTGCAATCATTCCACGCGGCGGGATCTAACCGTCGGTCGCGCTTTACTCCCGCACCACTACAGTTTGATGGTGTTGACTAGTTTATGTACTTTTGTAATCCAATTTAAATAAGCGTCTGTTTTCAATATAATTTTATCTATCCGCCAAAGGAGCTCATTTTTTTCCACGTCCCACAATGACCATGCGCAACACGCACGACAAATTTTGTTGTGTTTTGAGGCTGTATGGATTTTCTATGATTTTACGGGCCAAAAACCCCTAAAATACTGCCCGGACGTGATGCAATGTGCGTTCATTGTCGGATTTCGGGTACCGGGGTGGGGCCCCACACGCCGTGCCAAAAGTTGGGTAGATTTCGTGAAGCGCTTTGGTACTTCATGTGGAAGGCGGTGGGTTCGGTATGGAGGAAATGCACCCTCGGTCGTGCGTCTCTCCTTCGCATCCACAAAACGAGCTCATTTTTTTTCGACGTGCTACAATGACAATGTGCAGCACGCACAACAAATTTTGTTACGTTTCGAGGCTGTATGGATTTTCTATGATTTTCCGAGCCGAAAACCCCTCAAATACTGCCCGGACGTGACACAATGTGTGTTCGTTGTCAAATTTCGTTCAATTTTGGCGTGGGACCCGGGGAGGGACCCCACACACACTGCCAAAAGTTGGATAGATTTCGTGAAAGTGCTTGAGGACTTCATGTGGAAGGCGGTGGTTTCAGTATGGAGGGAATGGACCCTCGGTCGTGCATCTCTCCTTCGCATCTGCCAAAGGAGCTCCTTTTTTTCCACATGCTACAATGATCATGCACAGCACGCATGACAAATTTTGTCGCGTTTCGAGGATGTATGGATTTTCTATGATTTTCCAGGCCGAAAACCCCTAAAATACTGCCGGACGTGACGCAATGTGCGTTCGTTGTCGGATTTCATTCATTTTTGGTGTGGGGTACCGGGGTGGGGCCCCACACGCCCTACCAAAAGTTGGGTAGATTCCATGAATGCGCTCGGGTACTTTATGTGGAAGGCGGTGGTTGAGTATGGAGGGAATGGACCCTCGGTCGTGCTTATCTCTTTTGCATCCGCCAAAGGAGCTCATTTTTATTCCACGTGCTACAATGACCATGTGCAGCATGCACGACAAATTTTGTCGCATTTCGAGGCTGTATGGATTTTCTATGATTTTCCGGGCCGAAAATCCACTAAAATACTACCCCGACGAGACGCAACATGCGTTAGTTTTCGGATTTCGTTCATTTTTGGCATGGGGTACAGTGGTGGGACCCCACACGCGCTGCCAAAAGTTCGGTATATTCCATGAAAGCGCTCGGGGACTTCATGTGGAAGGCGGTTGTTTCGGTATGGAGGGAATGGACCCTCAATCGTGCATCTCTCCTTCGCATCCGTCAAAGGAGTTTATTTTTTTCACATGCTACAACGACCATCCGCAGCATGCACAACAAATTTTGTCGCGTTTCGAGGCTGTATGGATTTTCTATAATTTACCAGGCCGAAAACCCCTAAAATACTGCCCGAACATGATGCAACGTGCGTTCGTTGTCCGTTTTCGTTCATTTTGGCATGGGGTACCTGGGTGTGGCCCCGCACACCCTGCCAAAAGTTGGGTAGATTCCGTGAACGCGCTCGGGTACTTTATGTGGAAGGCAGTGGTTTCGGTATGGAGGGGATGGACGCCCGGTCGTGCGTCTCTCCTTCGCATCCACCAAACGGGCTCATTTTTTTCCACGTGCTACAATGACCATGCGCAACACACATGACAAATTTTGTCGCGTTTCGAGGATGTATGGATTTTCTATGATTTTCCGGGCCGAAAACCCCTAAATACTATCTGGACGTGACGCAACGTGCGTTCGTTGTCGGATTTCGTTCATTTTTGGTGTGAGGTACCGGCGTGGGGCCCCACATGCCCTGCCAAAAGTTGGGTAGATTCCTTGAAAGTACTCGGGTACTTCATGTGGAAGGCAGTGGTTTTGGTATGGAGGGAATGGACACTCGGTCGTGCGTCTCTCATTCGCATCCGTCAAAGGAACTCATTTTTTTCCACGTGCTACAATGACCATGCACAGCACGCACGACAAATTTTTCCGCGTTTCGAGGCTGTATGGATTTTCTATGATTTTCCGGGCCGAAAACCCCTAAAATACTGCGCGGACGTGACGCAGCGTGCATTCGTTGTCGGATTTCGTTCATTTTTGGCGTAGGGTACCGGGGTGGGGCCCCACACGCCCTGCCAAAAGTTGAGTAGATTCCGTGAAAGTGCTCAGTGTTGGGGATCATTGCAGAAATTAAAAAAATTCTACACATCACCAAGATCAATCTATGGAGTAACTAGCAACAAAGAGAGAGGGGAGTGCATCTTCATACCCTTGAAGATCGTGAGATGGAAGCGTTACAAGAACGCGGATGAAGGAGTCGTACTCGAAGTGATTCAGATCGCGGTGGATTCCGATCTTAGCGCCGAACAACGGCACCTCCGTGTTCAACACACGTGCAGCCCAGTGACATCTCCCACGCCTTGATCCAGCAAGGAGGAGGGAGAGGTTGAGGAAGAAGGATCCAACATCAGCACGACGGCGTGGTGGTGATAGAGTGGCAGTTCTCCGGCAGGGCTTCGCCAAGCTCGCGCGGAGGAGGAGAGGTGTTGGGGAGGGGAGGGGCTGCGCCTTGGATGTGGTGCTGCAGCCCTCCCCTCGCCCCTCTATTTATAGGAGAAGGGGAAAGGGGGGCGGCCACTCTAGATGGGATCTAGAGGGGGGCGGCGGCCAAGGGGGGAGGGGGCATGCCCCCCAAGCAAGGGGAGGCGCCCCCCTTAGGGTTCCCCCCAACCCTAGGCGCATGGGCCCTAGGAGGGTGGCGCCCAGCCCTCTTGGGGCTGGTTCCCTTCCCTCTACAGCCCATGAGGCCCTCCAGGATAGGTGGCCCCTCCCCGTAGACCACCGGAACCCTCCAGTGGCCCAGGTACAATACCGATAAGCCCCCGAATATTTCCGGTGACCGTATGACAACTTCCCATATATAAATCTTCACCTCCGGACCATTCCGGAACTCCTCGTGACATGCGGGATCTCATCCGGGACTCTGAACAACATTTATTAATCACATACAAATCTTCCTAATAACCCTAGCGTCATCGAACCTTAAGTGTGTAGACCTACGGGTTCAGGAATCACGCAGACATGACCGAGAAAGCTCTCCGGCCAATAACCAACAGCGGGATCTGGATACCCATGTTGTCTCCCACATGTTCCACGATGATATCATTGGATGAACCACGATGTCGAGGATTCAAGTAATCCCGTATACAATTCTCTTTGTCAATCGGTACGTTACTTGCCCGAGATTTGATCGTCGGTATCCCAATACCTCGTTCAATCTCGTTACCGGCAAGTCACTTTACTCGTTCCATAATGCATGATCCCGTGACTAACCACTTAGTCACATTAAGGTCATTATGATGATGCATTACCGAGTGGGCCCAGAGATACCTCTCTGTCATACGGAGTGACAAATTCCAGTCTCGATTAGTGCCAACCCAACTTTCGGAGATACCCGCAGTGCACCTTTATAGTCACCCAGTTACGTTGTGATGTTTGGTACACCCAAATCACTCTTACGGTATCCGGGAGTTACACAATCTCATGGTCTAGGGAAATGATACGTGACATTAGAAAAGCTTTAGCAGACGAATTACACGATCTTGTGCTATGCTTAGTATTGGGTCTTGTCCATCACATCATTCTCCTAACGATGTGATCTCGTTATCAATGACATCCAATGTCCATAGTCAGGAAACCATGACCATCTGTTGATCAACGAGCTAGTCAACTAGAGGCTCACTAGGGACATGTTATGGTCTATGTATTCACACATGTATCACGGTTTCCGTTTAATACAATTATAGCATGAACAATAGACAATTATCATGAACAAGGAAATATATTGATAACCATTTTATTATTGCCTCTAGGGCATATTTCCAACAGTCTCACACTTGCACTAGAGTCAATAATCTAGTTACACTGTGATGAATCGAACACCCATAGAGTTCTGGTGTTGATCATGTTTTTCTCGCGGAAGAGGTTTAGTCAACGGATCTGCGACATTCAGATCCGTATGCACTTTGCAAATATCTATGTCTCCATCTTGAACATTTCCACAAATGGAGTTGAAGCGACGCTTGATGTGCCTGGTCTTCTCGTGAAACCTAGGCTCCTTGGCAAGGGCAGTAGCTCCAGTGTTGTCACAGAAGAGAGTCATCGGCCCCGACACATTGGGAATAACTCCTAGGTCAGTAATGAACTCCTTCATCCAGATTGCTTCATGTGCTGCCTCTGAGGCTGCCATGTACTCCGCTTCACATGTAGATCCCGCCACGACGCTTTGCTTGCTACTGCACCAGCTTACTGCCCCACCATTCAAAATATACACCTATCCGGTTTGTGACTTGGAGTCATCCAGATCTGTGTCAAAACTAGCATCGACATAACCCTTCACGATGAGCTCTTCGTCACCTCCATAAACGAGAAACATATCCTTAGTCCTTTTCAGGTACGTCAGGATATTCTTGACCTCTGTCCAGTGTTCCATGTCGGGATTACTTTGGTACCTTGCTACCAAACTTACGGCAAAGTTTACATCAGGTCTGGTACATGGCATACATAATAGACCCTATGGCCAAGGCAAAGGGGATGACACTCATGTTTTCTCTATCTTCTGCCATGGTCGGGCATTGAGCCGAGCTCAATTTCACACCTTGCAACACAGGAAAGAACCCCTTCTTGGACTGATCCATATTAAACTTCTTCAATATCTTATCAAGGTATGTGCTTTGTGAAAGACCTATGAGGCGTCTCGATCTATCTCTATAGACCTATGAGGCGTCTCGATATAAGCAGCTTCTCCAAGGTCCTTCATTGAAAAACAGTTATTCAAGTAGGCCTTTATGCTGTCCAAAAGTTCTATATCATTTTCCATCAAAAGTATGTCATCCACATATAATATGAGAAATTCTACAGAGCTCCCACTCACTTTCTTGTAAACGCAGGCTTCTTCATAAGTCTGCATAAACCCAAACGCTTTGATCATTTCATCAAAGCGAATGTTCCAACTCCGAGATGCTTGCACCAGCCCATAGATGGATCGCTGGAGCTTGCATACCTTGTTAGCATTCTTAGGATCGATAAAACCTTCTGGTTGCATCATATACAATTCTTCCTTAAGATAGCCGTTAAGGAATGCCGTTTTGACGTCCATTTGCCATATCTCATAATCATAGCATGCGGCAATTGCTAACATGATTCGGACGGACTTCAGCTTAGCTACGGGAGAGAAAGTCTCATTGTAGTCAACCCCTTGAACTTGTCAATAACCCTTAGCGACAAGTCAAGCTTTATAGATGGTAACATTACCATCCGCATCCGTCTTCTTCTTAAAGATCCATTTATTTTCTATCGCTCGCCGATTGATACGTCTCCAACGTATCTATAATTTTTTATTGCTCCATGCTACTTTATCTACTGTTTTGGACTATATTGGGCTTTATTTTCCACTTTTATATTATTTTTGGGACTAACCTATTAACCGGAGGCCCATTCCAGAATTGTTGTTTTTTGCCTATTTTAGTGTTTCGAGGAATAGGAATATCAGACGGAGTCAAAACGGAACGAAATCAACTGGGGAAGTTATTTTTGGAAGGAAAGCCACCCGATGGACTTGGAGTGCACGTCAGGAAAGAAGGGAGGTGCTCACGAGGGTGGGGGGCGCGCCCACCCCCCTGGGGCGTGCCCCCTGCCTCGTGGGCCCCCCTTCGGTCCACCGACATACCCCTTGTACCCATATATACCTACGTATCGTAAAACTTCTAGAACAGAAGATAGATCGGGAGTTCCGCCGCCGCAAGCCTCTGTAGCCACCAAAAACCTCTCAGGAGCCCTTCCCGGCACCCTGCCGGAGGGGGGATCCTTCACCGGTGGCCATCTTCATCATCCCGACGCTATCCATCATGAGGAGGGAGTAGTTCACCCTCGGGGCTGAGGGTATGTACTAGTAGCTATGTGTTTGATCTCTCTCTTTCTCGTGTTCTCTCTCGTGTTCCCTCTATGGCACGATCTTGATGTATCCCGAGCTTTGCTATTTTAGTTGGATCTTATGATGTTTCTCCCCCTCTACTCTCTTGTGATGAATTGAGTTTTCCCCTTTGAAGTTATCCTATCGGATTGAGTCTTTTATGAGAACACTTGATGTATGTCTTGCGTGGGGATAACCGTGGTGACAATGGGTTATTCTATTGATCCACTTGATGTATGTTTTGGTGATCAACTTGCGGGTTTCGTGACATTGGGAACCTATACATAGGGGTTGGCACACGTTCTTGACTCTTCGGTAGTAGCTTTGGGGCACTCTTTGAAGTACTTTTATGTTGGTTGGATGAATCTCAGATTGTGTGATGCATATCGTATAATCATGCCCACGGATACTTGAGGTGACAATGGAGTATCTAGGTGACATTAGGGTTTTGGTTGATTTGTGTCTTAAGGTGTTATTCTAGTATGAACTCTTTTATAGATCGATCCGAAAGAATAACTTTGAGGTGGTTTCGTACCCTACCATAATCTCTACGTTTGTTCTCCGCTATTAGTGGCTTTGGAGTGACTCTTTGTTGCATGTTGAGGGCTTGTTATATGATCTATCTATGTTATTATTGTTGAGAGAACTTTCACTAGTGAAAGTATGAACCCTAGGCCTTGTTTCCTATCATTGCAATACCGTTTACGCTCACTTTTATCATTAGCTACCTTGCTGTTTTTATTATTTCAGATTACCAAAACCTATATCTACTATCTATTTTGCACTTGTATCTTTATCTCTTCGCCGAACTAGTGCACCTATACAATTTACCATTGTATTGGGTGTGTTGGGGACACAAGAGACTCTTTGTTATTTGGTTGCAGGGTTGTATGAGAGAGACCATCTTCATCCTATGCCTCCTACGGATTGATAAACCTTAGGTCATCCACTTGAGGGAAATTTGCTACTGTCCTACAAACCTGTGCACTTGCAGGCCCAACAACGTCTACAAGAAGAAGGCTGTGTAGTAGACATCAAGCTCTTTTCTGGCGCCGTTGCCGGGGAGGCTAGGCAAAGGGCACTCACTCACACCCCGTCAACTAAGCTCATTTCTGGCGCCGTTGCCGGGGAGGTTAGCGCTTGAAGGTATATCTTTAGATCTTGCAATCGAATCTTTTTGTTTATTGTTTTATCACTAGTTTAGTTTATAAAAGAAAACTATAAAATGGAATTGAGTTTGCCTCATATGCTTCGTCTTTTTAGTATCTTTCGTGAGTATGATGGAAATGAAAATTGTGCTCAAGTGCTAGAAGAAGAATTACATAGAATGCTTGGCATGAAATATGTGAATGATGAGCATGATTGCAATGTTGTTAGTATGAATTCCCTGAATACCCATGATGCTAATGATATGCAAAGCCACAAGCTTGGGGAAGCTATGTTTGATGGAGATGATATTTTTTGTCCCCCAAGCTTTGATGAGCAAATTTACTATGATGAAAGCATGCCTCCTATCTATGATGATTATTGTGATGACTTGTATGCTATTAGGAATAATGATAACCATGAAACTTGTCATCAAGATTTTAGTTTTCAATTGGATTATGCCTCACATGATAATTATTTTGTTGAGTTTGCTCCCACTATTATTCATGAGAAGAATTTTGCTTATGTGGAGAGTAGTAAATTTTCTATGCTTGTAGATCATAAAAAGAATGTTTTAGGTGCTGGTTATATTGTTGAATTCATTCATGATGCTACTGAATATTATTATGAGGGAGGAACATATGCTTGTAGGAATTGCAATGATATCAAGTTTCCTCCCTATGTGTTGAAAATCTTGAAGCTATGCTTGTGTTACCTTCCTATGCTAGTTGATTATTGTTCCCATAAGTTGTTTTCTCACAAAATACCTATGCATAGGAATTGGGTTAGACTTAAATGTGCTAGTCATATTCTTCATGATGCTCTCTTTATGTTTCAATTCTTATTTTTTATGTGAGCATCATCTCATCATGCCTAGCTAGAAAGACATTAAAGAAAAGCGCTTGTTGGGAGATAACCCAATATTTATACTTACTGTTTTTGTGTGTCCACATGATTATTCTACTGTAGTAATCATGTTTTATAGCTTTTGTTTCGATAAAGTGCCAAGTAGGACCTTTGGGAAGACTTGGGTGAAGTCTTATGATCTTGCTGTAAAAAACAGAAACTTTGCGCTCACGAGATTAGCTGCCATTGTTTACAGAAGAGTGATTTTAGGTTGATTCTTTTTGCAGATGATTAATAGAAAAATTCCTCAGGTCCACAAATTTATTTCAGAATTGTTGGGGTTCCACAAGTATAAGTTTGATACAGATTACTACAGACTGTTCTGTTTTTGACAGATTCTGTTTTCATTGTGTTGTTTGCTTATTTTGATGCATCTATGGCTAGTATTAAGTGGTATGAACCATAGAGATGTTATAATACAGTAGATATTACACAAATATGAATTTAGAATGACTTCATTACAGTACCTAAGTGGTGGTTTTATTTTCTTATACTAACGGAGCTTACGAGTTTTGTTTTAAGTTTTGTGTTGTGAAGTTTTTAAGTTTTGGGTAAAGGTTCGATGGACTATGGAATAACGAGTGGCAAGAGCCTAAGCTTGGGGATGTCCAAGGAACCCCAAGGTAATATTCAAGGACAACCAAGAGCCTAAGCTTGGGGATGCCCCGGATGGCATCCCCTCTTTCGTCTTCGTTCATCGGTAACTTTACTTGGAGCTATATTTTTATTCGCCACATGATATGTGTTTTGCTTGGAGCGTCATTTTATTTTGCTAGTTTTTTCTTGCTGTTAGTTAGAATAATGTTTTGCATCTTTAGTTTCAATAAAAAAGTCAAGGATAGCCTTTGCCATGCTTATTTTGCTAGTATACATGTTGCTGTTTGAAAACAGAAAGATTACCGCTGTTGCAAAAATTCCCTAGAAAAGTCAGAGAATGCTATAACGTTGAATCTTTTTGCATATTAAGCTCTGATAAATTTATTACAGTGGGAATTTTAGTTCATAATTTTTGGAGTCAGGGAAGTATTGTTACTATTGCATTCTTTACAGACTGTACTGTTTTGGCAGATTGCTGTTATGGTTGGATTGTTTGCATATGTTTGCTTGTTTAATGATTCTATTTGAGGATAGGAGTATTAAATATACAGAGGCATTTAGTATTCAATGTCGAGTAATAATTTTAGTGATTTGTTACAGTATAATATGATAAGGTTTTGCATTGGCTTATACTAACCTATCTCACGAGTTCTTGTTGAGTTTGTTGTGAATGAAGCTTTTGATAAAAACAAACCATGATATGAGAGGAATTAAGGAGACACAAAAGTTCAAGCTTGGGGATGCCCAAGGCACCCCAAGATAATATTTCAATAAGTCTCAAGCATCTAATCTTGGGGATGCCCCGGTGGGCATCCCACCTTTCTTCTTCAACAACTATCGGTTAGTATCGGTTGAGCCTAAGTTTTTGCTTCTTCACATGAGTTGTGCTATCCTTGCAATGTCATTTTCTTTTGCTTTTCTTGTTCTTTGATTAAAGTATCAAGATCTGAAATTCTTCAATGAGAGAGAGTCTTCACATAGTTGCATAATTATTTAGCTACTCATTGATCTTCACTTATATCTTTCAGAGTAGTTTGTCATTTGCTCTAGTACTTCACTTATATCTTTTAGAGCACGGTGGTGGATTAAGAAACTATTGATCTATCATGCTTCACTTAGATTATTTTGAGAGTCGTTATTAGCATGGTAATTTTCTTAATGTTAATATACTTGATATTCAAGATATGTGAAACTTTCTTTTGAGTGCGTTGAATACTAAGATAAGTTTGATGCTTGATAATTGTTTTGAGGTATGGAGGTAATAATATCAAAGTCGTGCTAGTTGAGTAGTTGTGAATTTGAGAAATGCTTGTGTTGAAGTTTGCAAGTCTCGTAGCATGCATGTATGGTTAAAGTTGTGTAACAAATTTCAAACATGAAGTACCTGGCTTGTGCATCCTTATGAGTGGCGGTCGGGGACGAGCGATGGTCTTTTCCTACCAATCTATCCCACTAGGAGCATGCGCATAGTACTTGACTTTTGATGACTTCTAAATTTTTGCAATAAGTATATGAGTTCTTTTGACTAATGTTGCGTCCATGGATTATACGAACCCTTTCACCCTTCCACCATTGCTAGCCTCTCTAATACCGCACACTTTTTGCCGGTATCATACACCCACCATATACCTTCCTCAAAACAGCCACCATACCTACCTATCATGGCATTTCCATAGCCATTCCGAGATATATTGCCATGCAACTTTCCACCGTTCCGTTCATATGACACACATTACTTTTGTCATATTGATTTTTGCATGAACATGTAGTTGACATTGTATTTGTGGCAAGGCCACCTTCATAATTTTCATACATGTCGCTCTTGATTCATTGCATATCCCGGTACACCCCCGGAGGCATTCATTTAGAGTCATATTTTGTTCTAAGTATCGAGTTGTAATTGTTGAGTTGTAAGAAAAATAAAAGTGTGATGATCATCATTATTAGAGCATTGTCCCAGTGAGGAAAGGATGATGGAGACTATGATTCCCCCATAAGTCGGGATGAGACTCCAGACGGAAGAAAAAAGAGGCCATAAAAAAGAGAAAAGGCCCAAACAAAAAAAATAATAATAAAAAATAATAATAAAAATAAAAAAATGAGAGAAAAAGAGAGAAGGGACAATGTTACTATCCTTTTACCACACTTGTGCTTCAAAGTAGCACCCTGATCTTCATAATAGAGAGTCTCATATGTTGTCACTTTCATATACTAGTGGGAATTTTTCATTATAGAACTTGGCTTTGTATATTCCAATGATGGGCTTCCTCAAAAGTGCCCTAGGTCTTCGTGAGCAAGCAAGTTGGATGCACACCCACTTAGTTTCTTTTGTTGAGCTTTCATATATTTATAGCTCTGGTGCATCCGTTGCATGGCAATCCCTACTCACTCACATTGATATCTATTAATGGGCATCTCCATAGCCCGTTGATACGCCTAGTTGATGTGAGACTATCTTCTCCTTTTTTGTCTTCTCCACACAATCCCCATCATCATATTCTATTCCACCCATAGTGCTATATCCATGGCTCACGCTCATATATTGCGTGAAGGTTGAAAAAGTTTGAGATTATTTAAGTATGAAACAATTGCTTGGCTTGTCATCGGGGGTATAGAAGTTGGGAACATCTTTGTGTGACGAAAATGAAGCATAGCCTAACTATATGATTTTGTAGGGATGAACTTTCTTTAGCCATGCTATTTTGAGAAGACATGATTGCTTTGATTAGTATGCTTGAAGTATTATTATTTTTATGTCAATATGAACTTTTGTCTTGAATCATTCGAATCTGAATATTCATACCATAATTAAGAAGATTTACATTGAAATTATGCCAAAGTATCACTCCGCATCAAAAATTCTTTTTTTTATCATTTACCTACTCGAGGACGAGCAGGAATTAAGCTTGGGGATGCCTGATACGTCTCCAACGTATCTATAATTTTTCATTGCTCCATGCTACTTTATCTACTGTTTTGGACTATATTGGGCTTTATTTTCCACTTTTATATTATTTTTGGGACTAACCTATTAACCGGAGGCCCAGCCCAGAATTGTTGTTTTTGCCTATTTCAGTGTTTCGAGGAAAAGGAATATCAGACGGAGTCAAAACGGAACGAAATCAACTGGAGAAGTTATTTTTGGAAGGAAAGCCACCCGATGGACTTGGAGTGCACATCAGGAAAGAAGGGAGGTGCTCATGAGGGTGGGGGCGCGCCCCCCTGCCTCGTGGCCCCCACTTCGGTCCACCGACATACCCCTTGCACCCATATCTATCTACGCATCATAAAACTTCCA
This sequence comes from Triticum aestivum, assembly GCF_018294505.1. Lineage (NCBI taxonomy): Eukaryota > Viridiplantae > Streptophyta > Magnoliopsida > Poales > Poaceae > Triticum > Triticum aestivum. The sequence continues at coordinate 10,195 of NW_025225836.1, read as the reverse complement.
GAACAGAAGATAGAATAGGAGTTCTGCCGCCGCAAGCCTCTGTAGCCACCAAAAACCTCTCGGGAGCCCTTCCCGGCACCCTACTGGAGGGGGGATCCGTCACCGGTGGCCATCTTCATCATCCCGACGCTATCCATGACGAGGAGGGAGTAGTTCACCCACGGGGCTGAGGGTATGTACCAGTAGCTATGTGTTTGATCTCTCTCTCTCTCGTGTTCTCTCTCGTGTTCCCTCTATGGCACGATCTTGATGTATCCTGATCTTTGCTATTGTAGTTGGATCTTATGATGTTTCTCCCCCTCTACTCTCTTGTGATGAATTGAGTTTTCCCCTTTGAAGTTATCTTATCGGATTAAGTCTTTTATGAGAACACTTGATGTATGTCTTGCGTGGGATAACCGTGGTGACAATGGGTTATTCTATTGATCCACTTGATGTATGTTTTGGTGATCAACTTGCGGGTTTTGTGACATTGGGAACCTATGCATAGGGGTTGGCACACGTTCTTGACTCTTCGGTAGTAGTTTTGGAGCACTCTTTGAAGTACTTTTATGTTGGTTGGATGAATCTCAAATTGTGTGATGCATATCGTATAATCATGCCCACAGATACTTGAGGTGACAATGGAGTATCTAGGTGACATTAGGGTTTTGGTTGATTTGTGTCTTAAGGTGTTATTCTAGTATGGACTCTTTTATATATCGATCCGAAAGAATAACTTTGAGGTGGTTTCGTACCCTACCATAATCTCTACGTTTGTTCTCCGCTATTAGTGGCTTTGGAGTGACTCTTTGTTGCATGTTGAGGGCTTGTTATATGATCTATCTATGTTGTTATTATTGAGAGAACTTGCACTAGTGAAAGTATGAACCCTAGGCCTTGTTTCCTATCATTGCAATACTGTTTACGCTCACTTTTATCATTAGTTACCTTGCTGTTTTTATTATTTCAGATTACAAAAACCTATATCTACTATCTAGTTTGCACTTGTATCTTCATCTCTTCGCCGAACTAGTGCACCTATACAATTTACCATTATATTGGGTGTGTTGGGGACACAAGAGACTCTTTGTTATTTGGTTGCGGGGTTGTTTGAGAGAGACCATATTCATCCTATGCCTCCTACGGATTGATAAACCTTAGGTCATCCACTTGAGGGAAATTTGCTACTGTCCTACAAACCTGTGCACTTGCAGGCCCAACAACGTCTACAAGAAGAAGGTTGTGTAGTAGACATCACCGATCATCGGGCAAGTCTGTCAAAGTCCATACTTTGTTTTCATACATGGATCATATCTCGGATTGCATGGCTTCAAGCCATTTGTTGGAGTCTAGGCCCGCCATCGCTTCTTCATAGTTTGAAGGTTCACCGTTTTCTAACAACATGATTTCCAGGACAGGGTTGCCATACCATTCTGATGTGGAACGTGTCCTTGTGGACCTACAAAGTTCAGTAGCAACTTGATCCGAAGTACCTTGATCATCATCATTAACTTCCTCTCTAGTCGGTGCAGGCACCACAAGAACATCTTCCTAAGCTGCGCTACTTTCCGGTTCAAGAGGTAGTACTTCATCAAGTTCGAGAGAAACTCTTTCTCCAGAAAGGACCCATTCTTGGCAACAAAGATCTTTCCTTCGGATCTGGGTAGAAGGTATAACCAATGGTTTCCTAGGGTATCCTATGAAGATGCATTTTTCCAACTTGGGTTCGAGCTTTTCAGGTTGAAGTTTCTTGACATAAGCATCACATCCCCAAACTTTTAGAATCGATAGCTTAGGTTTATTTCCAAACCATAATTCATACGGTGTCATCTCAATGGATTTAGACGGTGCCCTATTTAAAGTGAATGTAGCTGTATCTAAAGTGTATCCCCAAAATGATAGCGGTAAATCGGTAAGAGACATCACAGACCGCACCATATCCAATAGAGTGCAATTATGACGTTCGGACACACTGTTACGCTGAGGTGTTCCAGGCAGCGTGAGTTGTGAAACAATTCCACATTTCCTTAAGTGCGTACCAAACTCGTGACTTAAATATTCTCCCCCACGATCTGATCGTAAGAACTTTATTTTTCTGTCACGTTGATCTCTACCTCATTCTGAAATTCCTTGAACTTTTCAAAGGTCTCAGACTTGTGTTTCATTAAGTAGACATACCCATATCTACTTAAGTCATCAGTGAGGGTGAGAACATAACGATATCCACCACGAGCCTCAACGCTCATTGGACAACACACATTAGTATGTATAATTTCCAATAAGTTGGTTGCTCGCTCCATTGTTCAGGAGAACGGAGTCTTGGTCATTTTGCCCATGAGGCATGGTTCGCACGTGTGAACTGATTCGTAATCAAGAGACTCCAAAAGTCCATCTGCATGGAGCTTCTTCATACATTTGACACCAATGTGACCAAGGCGGCAGTGCCACAGGTATGTGGGAGTATCATTATCAATCTTACATCTTTTGGTATTCATACTATGAATATGTGTAACATCACGTTCGAGATTCATTAAGAATAAACCATTGACCAGCGGGGCATGACCATAAAACATATCTCTCAAATAAATAGAACGACCATTATTCTTGGATTTAAATGAGTAGCCATCTCGTATTAAACGAGATCCAGATACAATGTTCATGCTCAAAGCTGGCACTAAATAACAATTATTGAGGTTTAAAACTAATCCCGTAGGTAAATGTAGAGGTAGCATGCCGACGGTGATCACATCGACCTTGGAACCATTCCCGACGCGCATTGTCACCTCGTCATTTGCCTGTCTCCGCTTATTCCGCAGCTCCTGTTTTGAGTTACAAATATGAGCAACCGCACCGGTATCAAATACCCAGGAGCTACTACGAGTACTGGTAAGGTACACATCAATAACATGTATATCACATATACCTTTGGTGTTGCCGTCCTTCTTATCCGCTAAGTACTTGGGGCAGTTCTGCTTCCAGTGACCGTTTCCCTTGCAATAAAAGCACTCAGTCTCAGGTTTGGGTCCATGCTTTGGCTTCTTCCCGGCAACTGGCTTACCGGGCACGGCAACTCCCTTGCCGTCCTTCTTGAAGTTTTTCTTACCCTTGCCTTTCTTGAAACTAGTGGTTTTATTGACCATCAACACTTGATGTTCCTTTTTGATCTCCACCTCCGCTGATTTCAGCATTGAAAATACCTCAGGAATGGTTTTCACCATCCCCTGCATATTGTAGTTCATAACAAAGCTCTTGTAGCTAGGTGGGAGTGACTGAAGGATTCTGTCAATGACCACCTCATCGGGAGGTTAATGTCCAGCTGAGACAAGCGGTTGTGCAACCCAGACATTTTGAGTATGTGCTTGCTGACAGAACTATTCTCCTCCATCTTACAACTGTAGAACTTGTCGGAGACTTCATATCTCTCGACCCGGGCATGAGCTTGGAAAACCATTTTCAGCTCTTGGAACATCTCATATGCTCTGTGCTGCTCAAAACATTTTTGGAGCCCCGGTTCTAAGCTGTAAAGTATGCCGCACTAAACTAGGGAGTAATCATCAACACGCGACTGCCAGGCATTCATAACATCTGGATTCGCCGGGACGGGTGCTTCACCTAGCAGTGCTTCAAGGACATATGCTTTCTTGGCAGCTATGAGGATGATTGAGGGAGTCCTGGATTAGGGGGTGTCCGGATGGCCGAACTATGACCTTTGGCCGGACTCCTGGACTATGAAGATACAAGATTGAAGACTGCGTCCCATGTCCGGATATGACTTTCCTTGGCGTGGAAGGCAAGCTTGGCGATACGATATGTAGATCTCCTCCCATTGTAACCGACTCTGTGTAACCCTAGCCCTCTCTGGTGTCTATATAAACCGGAGGGTTTTACTCCGTAGGACGAACAACAATCATACCATAGGCTAGCTTCTAGGGTTTAGCCTCTCTGATCTCGTGGTAGATCTACTCTTGTACTACCCATATCGTCAATATTAATCAAGAAGGAGTAGGGTTTTACCTCCATCGAGAAGGCCTGAACCTGGGTAAAAACAGAGTGTCCCTTGTATCCTGTTACCATCCGCCTAGACGCATAGTTCGGGACCCCCAACCCGAGATCCGCCGGTTTTGACACCGACATTGGTGCTTTCATTGAGAGTTCCTCTGTGTCGTCGCCTTTAGGCCCGATGGCTTCTTTGATCATCAACCACGACGCGGTCCAAGGTGAGACTTTTCTCCCCGGACAGATCTTCGTATTCGGCGGCTTTGCATTGCGGGCCAATTCACTTGGCCATCTGGAGTAGATCGAAAGCTACGCCCCTGGCCATCAGGTCAGATTTAGAAGTTTAAACTACACAGCTGACATCCGCGGAGACTTGATCTTCGACGGATTCGAGCCACAGCCGAGCGCGCCGCACTGTCACGATGGGCATGATCTAGCTCTGCCATCGGACAGTGCCCAGAGCGCCGCTCAGGTGTCTGCTCCGACCCTTAGCTCAGAGCCGACTGCGCCGGTCGAGGACGGGTGGCTAGACGCCGCCTCGGGGGCTGCAATCTCTACGGCGATCGAGCTGAACACCAATCTCGTTTTTCGCGGAGCTCGTGACTCCAAGGTGCCGGACTCCTTTCCGGACTCCGAATATTCCGCACCCCTCCCGATCGAACCTAATTGCGCTATGATCATGGAGTTCACCGCCGCGGACATCTTTCAACACTCGCCCTTTGGCGACATCCTGAATTCACTAAATTCTCTCTCTTTATCAGGAGAGTCCTGGCCGGACTATGGTCAGCAAGGTTGGGATGCGGACGACGAAGAAATTCGAAACCCACCCACCACCCACTTCGTAGCCACTGTCGATGATTTAACCGACATGCTCAACTTCGACTCCGAAGACATCGATGGTATGGACACCGATGAAGGAGACGACCAAGAACCAGCGCCTATAGGGCACTGGAAAGCCACCTCATCATACGACATATACATGGTGGACACCCCAAAAGAAGGGGATGGTGATGGAACAATGGAGGATGACCCCTCCAAGAAACAGCCTAAGTGTCAGCGTCAGTGGCGCCGCTCTAAATCCCGCCACACCAAAAACGGTGATTCCGGCACTGGAGACAATAACACCCCGGACAGTGCCGAAGACAACCCCCTCTAGCAGGATTCGGCACAGGAGGATGGGGAAGCCAGCCCTCATGACAGAGTGGCAGACAGAGAGGTCGAGGACGACAATTATATTCCTTCCTCCGAAGACGAGGCAAGCCTCGACGACGACGAATTTGTCATGCCTGAGGATCCTGTCGAACAAGAGCGTTTAAAACGTAGGCCTGTGGCCACGGCAAGCAGCCTCAAGAAAAAATAGCAGCATCTTAGAGCTGACCAAGACTTGCTAGCCTACAGATGGACGGAAGTCCTCGCTGCTGAAGAGTATAAACTCGAACGCCCCTCCAAGAGCTACCCAAAGCGCAGGCTGCTACCCCAACTAGAGGAGGAAGCAACTAAACCTACATCACCAGCGTATGATGCGGTCGATCGGCCACCCCGTGGCCGCGATAGAGAGGCCTTTCGGCCCTCAACTCAAGCTGCACCCCGGCGCCGCTCAAAAAGTACCAAGGCACGGGGAAACATGCCAGACCTGCGAGACATATTGGAGGACAAGGCCAGGCAAACAAGATCGATCTACGGATCGCGTGGGCGCCCCACGACACGTGACGATAACCGTCACGCCGGATACGGCAAATACGGCCAGGCCGAACACAACAGACAAAGGTCATCCGAGCTACGTCGTGATATAGCCCAGTACAGAGGCGTCGCACACCCACTATGCTTCACAGATGAAGTAATGGATCATCAAATCCCCGAGGGTTTTAAACCCATAAACATCGAATCATACGATAGCACAACAGATCCTGCGGTATGTATCGAGGATTATCTCCTTCATATCCACATGGCCCGTGGTGATGATCTACACGCTATCAAATACCTCCCACTCAAGCTTAAAGGACCAGCTCGGCATTGGCTTAACAGCTTGCCAGCAGAGTCAATTGGTTGCTGGGAGGACCTGGAATCCACATTCCTTGACAACTTCCAGGGCACTAATGTGCGACCACCAGACGCCGATGACCTAAGCCACATAATTCAGCAGCCAGAGGAATCGGCCAGACAATTCTAGACACGGTTCCTAACCAAGAAAAATCAAATAGTTGACTGTCCGGACGCAGAGGCCCTCGCAGCCTTCAAACATAACATCTGTGACGAATGGCTTGCCCGGCACCTTGGACAGGAAAAGCCGAAATCTATGGCAGCCCTCACAACACTCATGACCCGCTTTTGCACGGGAGAAGACAGTTGGCTAGCTCGTAGTAATAACATGACCAAGAGCCCTGGTAATTCAGATACCAAGGACAACAATGGCAGGTCACGTCGCAACAAGCACAAGCGCTGCATTAACAGCAACAATACTGAGGATACGGTAGTTAATGCCGGATTCAGAGGCTCTAAACCCGGTCAGCGGAAAAGGCCATTCAAAAGAAACACTCCGGACCCATCCAGTTTAGACCGGATACTCGATCGCTCGTGCCAGATACACGGCACCCCCGAACAACCAGCCAATCACACCAACAGGGATTGTTGGGTGTTCAAGCAGGCAGGCAAGTTAAGTGCCGAAAATAGAGACAAGGGGCTGCATAGCGATGACGAGGAGGAGCCCCGGCCGCCGAACAACAGAGGACAGAAGGGCTTCCCCCCACAAGTGCGGACGGTGAACATGATATACGCAACCCACATCCCCAAAAGGGAACAGAAGCGTGCGCTCAGGGACGTATATGCGTTGGAGCCAGTCGCCCCAAAGTTCAACCAATGGTCCTCCTGCCCGATCACTTTTGATCGAAGGGACCACCCCACTAGCATTCGTCACGGCTGATTCACCGTATTGGTTCTAGACCCAATCATTGACGGATTTGACCTCACTAGAGTCCTCATGGACGGCGGCAGAAGCCTGAACCTACTTTATCAGGATACAGTGCGAAAAATGGGCATAGATCACTCAAGGATTAAACCCACAAAGACAACCTTTAAAGGCGTCATACCAGGTGTAGAAGCCAGCTGTACAGGCTCAGTTACACTCGAAGTGGTCTTCGGATCCCCGGATAATTTCCGAAGCAAGGAGTTAATCTTCGATATAGTCCCGTTCTGAAGTGGCTATCACGCCCTGCTCGGGAGAACCGCATTTGCAAAGTTCAATGCGGTGCCGCACTATGCATACCTCAAGCTCAAGATGCCAGGCCCTCGAGGAGTCATTACGGTCAATGGAAACACTGAACGCTCTCTCCGAACAGAGGAGCACACGGCGGCCCTCGCGGTGGAAGTACAAAGTAGCCTCTCAAGGCAATTCTCCAGTCCAGCTGTTAAACGTCCGAACACCGTCAAGCGCGCCCGGAGTAACCTACAACAAGACCTTCTGGCACGTTTCGAGCAAGCATAGCAGTGCGGCCCCTACCCCATCCCTCGCGAGATTGCGAAACCAGTACCACGCGTACATAATTACGCTTTGGAAATACCATGGGCATAAGGGGAGGGGCACAACCACGGCATGCCCAGAATGTGGCTCAACCGCACTAGGGGCTCCCGATTTTGTCATTTCTCTTTTCTTATTTTCAGGACTCCACTCTTCGGAAGGCCTGTCTGGTAGTACACTCGCCGAAAACACGATGCAACAGCCAGGGAGATAGCAAGCCACGTCGAAAGTCCAGGTGGCCTCTATAACGAGCTAAATACCTGTCTTACTTAAAGTCTCGCAGCTTGCCCCTAGAGGGGGACATGTTAAAAAATCCCATCTCTTGCTTATCGCACTATTTTGTATCGTTCTGCTTTCATAGCAGCCCTTTAATAAACAATACATAGCTCTTGTCTATTATTGCATTCATTTTCCATGTAAATATGTTTAGTCATGACATTATGCAACCGTACACTTTGGTACGGCCAATGCACCAGGGGCTTAAGCACCCCAGAATACGGTGTGAGAAGATCGAACACTCTCATGAGTGCGGCACCCCAAACTTATAGCATTATATGCATTGGCTCCGAATCATGTCTTGGGTCAATAGTTGGGTTTGCCCGGCTCCCATGTTTTGGTACCTTACGTTCCGCTATATTGGCTAAGGTAGCACTGGGAGAACTACTGCGATTGTGCCCCAGTTGAGCTGGGTTAACACCTCAGTAGAGAAAGCTAAAACTGACCGTCATGATAGGGCGAGAGACCGGTCGCTGTTCGAGAGGTTTTTCGAGTCCCTAAAGACTTATGCCGCTTAGAGCGAGGAGCTGGATTTATCCGGCCTAGGCGTAGATAGCGCCCCGAACTCGGTCTTCCGAATACTAGGGGCTTCGCTGAAATTTAAAATTATAGAATTCTATGGCTAAGTGAGAGTGATAAAGCATTATAAGTCTGATTGCCTTGTTCGTTGTGCTGAGCGCCTCCCTTGAAGGACCCAAGAATGGGAACAAGAGCGCTCAGGTTTATCCCGAACACCCCAGCACTCGTGGCATGGGGGCAGAAGCCGACGACTTGCATCTCTTAGATTTAATAAACGGCCGCACAGAAAGTAATATTTTAAATTCAAAAAGCGTTGCTTAGCGCATATGAACAAGTTTTTAGTGCACAGGACAAACATAAGCGAGTTTACTCAAAAATTAAATCCTTGGAACATTCGTTCGCCACAAGGCGGACACCCTTCAGGACGCCCTCATAGTACATCTTGGGCTTGCGATGCTCCTTCCCCTCCGGTGGCCCATCCTTCACCAGCTTCTCAGCATCCAGCTTGCCCCAGTGCACTTTGGCACGGGCAAGGGCCCTACGTGCGCCTTCGATGCATATGGAGCGCTTGATGACTTCAAGCCATGGACAGGCATCCACCAGCCGCCGCACTAGCCCAAAGTAGCTCCCAGGCATGGCCTCCCATGGCCACAGCCGGCCTATAAGGCCCTTCATGGCCTGTTCGGCTGCCTTATGGAGCTCGACTAGCTGCTTCAGCTGGTCGCTCAGGGGCACCGGGTGTCCGGCCTCAGCATACTGGGACCAGAACACCTTCTCCATCGAGCTCCCCTCCTCGGCCCGGTAGAATGCGGCGGCGGCAGATACACTGCGGGGCAGATCTGCGAATGCTCCTTGAGAGCTACGGACTCGGGTTAGTAATAGGTAATTTACTTTCACATGCTTGCTTTGCATAAATAATGCCTTACCCGCCGCTATCTTTTTCATCGCCTCAATTTCCTGGAGGGCCTTTTGGGCCTCGGCCTTGGCAGATTTGGCGCTTTCCAGTGCCGAGGCAAGCTCAGACTCTCAAGTCTTTGAGTCAAGCTCTAAACTCTCGTGTTTTTTCACAAGAGCATCAAGCTCTTGCCGCACCTCCGCCACCTGCGCCTCCTGCTTTTCTCGCTCATTGCGCTCCACGGCCGCATTGTCTTTGGCCTTGGACAACGCTTCCTTCAGGGCCGCCACCTCGGTTGTGGCCCCTGTAACATTCACGTTGGTCCTGTAAGTATTTGCAACTAGGTATTTTTATATACTTACATAAGGTACTACCTACCTTCCTTGTCCTTGAGCTGCTTCTTGGCATGGCCGAGCTCGTTCTTGGACCGGTTGAGGCTCTGCTTCAATACATCGACCTCCACAGTCAGTGCGGTAGAGGTCAGCAGCGCAGCCTGCATTCCCATATTGACATATTTATGTTAGACTCCTGCGTATATCTTTTTAGATCCTCAGTCCAGCTTTTCTTTCCGAACACCAAACTGAGCATCAGGGGCTACTGTCTATGCAGTAACATTTTTATATGTTTTAAATACATACCTCAAAGCCTATTAGAAGGCTAGCACAGGCTTTTGTCAACCTGCTCTTGGCGGACTGAACCTTCTAGATCACCGCACTCATAACAGTGTGGTGTTCCTCGTCGATGGAGGCGCCGTTAAGCACCTCCAGCAAATTGTCCGGCGCCTATGGTTGGACGGAGGCCTCCGGTGTTGTAGGCTTGCCCTTCTTGCGAGGGGGCCGCCTGCCGGACTCCGGAGCCACTGAAGGTTTCGGTGCGGTGTCCGTCCCAGGGCCGGACTTAGATCCCTCCGGGGTTTTATCCCCTTTGGTCCTGGAGTCCGGGAGGTCGCCTTGCGGCGCCTCCAGGACCACCTCCTCCTGGTTTAGCCCCTTTTGGGACTCCACCTCGGCATC
>NW_025225835.1:0-13016 GCF_018294505.1 Triticum aestivum | reverse complement strand
AAAAAAATACTAGCAGTAGCGTGGGGTATTGGAGTAGTAGCAGCGTTGCTTACCAGTAGCGTTTTTTTGAAGGGCCACGCTACTAGTATTAGCAGTAGCGATGGACAGAGGCGCGCTACTGCTAGATACAGATAGCAGTAGCGCTGGTTCAAACAAGCGCTACTACTAAAAAATAGCTGTAGCCCCTTGGCAGTAGCGCGCCTGCCCGCGCTACTAATAGCCAAAAACCCAGCGCTACTGGTTAGGGTTTTCCTAGTAGCGCTATCCGTGGGTTGAGGGGCAATACTTTCGAAATACTATATCTCAATCTTTCGATCATGGATGCGATCAAGTCTTGTGGGGAAAAGTGTGCAACCTTTGTAGAGTGTTAACCTAATCGATTAGCCTTGTCCCGGTTATGGACATCTTGAGCATCTAGTAGTGGAAATGTCGGGAGATCTCATCACCCTTAATTTAAATAATTGGGTTTTAAATAAACTTTGGAAATGGATTGCGTTGGGGTTGCCAACTCATCATATGCTATTATTGTAGTGGCTAATAATATATTTTATTCTAGGGAAAAACTAGCTTTACGCAAAATTTAGACTTAGAGCTTCCCACCAGCCAAATTATATGTACAAATAGGTTCATTATACTCATGATGTGACTTGCCAGTATATTCAATGTATTGACCTATATGGCTGCAACTTATCACATTGCAGATATATCCGACCAGGATTAAGGTGCGATAGGTCGATGTTCTACACTCAGCCTTTGCTCGTGGAGTTGATGGACTCATTTACTACTTTTGCTTCTACAATATTTCTCTTATTTGGTATTATGCTCTATCTTGTAATAAATTGTATTGCTCGTGAACTATCGGTGTAATAAAGAGATGTGTGTTATTTCTGTTATTTCATCGATTACTGTGTGTGCTAGCAAGTCGATCGAGGGACTAGCACGGTAAGCACAGAGATTTCGATCCTTACTGGGCTGGGTCACTACATGTTATTTGGGTTAACTGGAAAGTGTGCCCAGGGGACTTTCAAGTGTGTTGATTCTGAACAGTCTAGAGTGCAGATTTTCAAGGGACATATCCAACTTTTTGTTTCTAGTCTCTAAGAGCATCTCCAGCTGTTTGGCCCCTCAGCGCACTAGGTGAAGGGTTTTTAGCGAGGCGCCGGTGGGTCTTTCGGCCTCGAGGTGATCACGTCCCCAACCGCGCCACCAGGTTTCAGCCCCCTAACGCATAAAAAATATTCAAAGTTCACTTTCCTGCTACCAAAAATGCCATAGTTCGGTGATCATCATGCCATAGGTCGGCGACCATCATGCAATAGGTTGGCGATCAACGCCACAAGGTTCGGCGATCGAACATAGCCAAAGTCCGGCGATCAAAAGGGTAGGAACAGTAGACATGGAGGTCATAAAACGGCAGGCTCCTCTGCCGCAAGGCTGGTCGAGGTGGCGTGGTCACAACTTCAATGCTCGGGCTCAGGGTCGACGTGGGCATCGGCGTAGCTTCAGTGCTTGGGGTTTGTGTGGGCGTAGGTTCAATGCTCATGCTCGGCTCGGCATCGGTGTTGGAGCAGTGGCCGCCGCTGGTCCTGACATCTTGTTCAGGATAAGGCTGCACTCCGCCAGGTACCATGCCTTCACCTACTCGTCCATCATCGACATGTGTGCCCCCATCAAGAACGCATGGTCCGTGTTCCTCTTCTTCACAGCAATGTTGGTCCTGAGCAGGTCGAGCTTGACGTCCTGCTTTGCCATCAACGCCGACCACCTCGCATCAGATTTCTCCTCCCTCTTGGCAGTGTTGCTCTTGGCATCGGCGATGCACTGCTCGATCGATGATTGCAGTTGTTCAACAGCGGGTGCCGCCTCCCTTGCTGCCTTGGCTCGTTTGTTGCCATCACGGCGCCCTTCTGCTGCCGCCGGGGCAGGCATGTCTGGGTTGTAGGCGTCTGATACGTCCATTTTGCATCATGCTTTTATATCAATATTTATTGCATTATGGGCTGTTATTACACGTTATGGCACAATACTTATGGCTATTCTGTCTTATTTTACAAGGTTTATCATGAAGAGGGAGAAGGCCGGCAGCTGGGATTCTGGCTGGAAAAGGAGCAAATATTGGAAACCTATTCTGCACAACTCCAAAAGTCCCGCAAAGAAAGTACCTGAGAGGGCCCACACCCTGGCTAGGAGGGTGGGGGGCGCGCCCCCCCTACTGGGTGCGCCCCTATATCCTGGGCCCCCCTGGTGGCCCTCCGGTGCCCATCTTCTGCTATATGAGGTCTTTTCCCCTGGAAAAAATCAGAAGCACGCTCACGAGACGAAACTCCGTCGCCACCAGGCGGAACCTGGGCAGAACCAATCTAGTGCTCCGGTGGAGCTGTTCTGCCGGGAAACCTCCCTTCGGGAGGGGGAAATCATCACCATCATCGGGAGGTGGTCAATCTCCATCAACATCTTCACAAACACCATCTCCTCTCAAACCCTAGTTCATCTCTTGTATCCAATCTTGTATCCAAAACCACAAATTGGTACCTGTGGGTTGCTAGTAGTGTTGATTACTCCTTGTAGTTGATGCTAATTGGTTTACTTGGTGGAAGATCATATGTTCAGATCCTTTATGCATATTGATACTCCTCTGATTATGAACATGAATATGCTTTGTGAGTAGTTCCGTTTGTTCCTGAGGACGTGGGTGAAGTCTTGCTATTAGTAGTCATGTGAATTTGGTATTCGTTCGATATTTTGATGAGATGTATGTTGTCTCTCCTCTAGTGGTGTTATATGAACGTTGACTACATGACACTTCACCATTATTTGGGCCTAGAGGAAGGCATTGGGAAGTAATAAGTAGATGATGGGTTGCTAGAGTAACATAAGATTAAACCCTAGTTTATGCGTTGCTTCGTAAGGGGATGATTTCGATCCACTAGTTTCATGCTATGGTTAGGTTTACCTTAATACTTCTTTCGTAGTTGCAGATGCTTGCAATATGGGTTAATCATAAGTGGGATGCTTGTCCAAGAAAGGGCAGTACCCAAGCACCGGTCCACCCACATATCAAATTATCGAATTAACGAATGCGAATCATATGAGCGTGATGAAACTAGCTTGACGATAATTCGCATGTGCCCTCGGGAGCGCTTTTCTCATTATAAGAAATTGTCCAGGCTTGTCCTTTGCTACAAAAAGTATTGGGCCACCTTGCTGCACCTTATTTACTTTCATTGCTTGTTACCCGTTACACATTATCTTATCACAAAACTATCTGTTACCTACAATTTCAGTGCTTGCAGAGAATACCTTACTGAAAACCGCTTGTCATTTCCTTTTGCTCCTTGTTGGGTTCAACACTCTTACTTATCGAAAGGAATACGATAGATCCCCTATACTTGTGGGTCATCAAGACTCTTTTCTGGTGCCATTGCCGGGGAGTGAAGCGCCTTTGGTGAGTGGAACTTGGTAGGGAAACATTTATATAGTGTGCTGAAATTTTCTGTCACTTGTTACTATGGAAACTAATCCTTTGAGGGGCTTGTTCAGGGCATCTTCGCCCCGACCAGTAGAACAAAGAGTTGCTCCTCAACCTACTGAACCCACTGAAAATGTTCACTTTGAAATTCCTTCGGTATGATAGAGAAACTACTAGCTAATCCCTTTGCAGGAGATGGAACATTGCATCTCGGTTTACACCTTATCTTTGTGGATGAAGTTTGTGGATTATATAAGCTTGCAGGTATTCCCGATGATGTTGTCAAGAGGAAGGTCTTTCCTCTATTTTTGAGTGGAGACGCATTGACATGGTATAGTCTATGTGATGATACATGATCTTAGAATTACAAACGATTGAAGTTGGAATTTCACCAGAAGTTCTATCCTATGCATCTTGTTCATCGTGATCGTAATTACATATATAATTTCTGGCCTCGCGAAGGAGAAAACATTGCTCAAGCTTGGGGGAGGCTTAAGTCAATGTTATATTCATGCCCCAATCATGAGCTCTCAAGAGAAATGATTATTCAAAACTTTTATGCTCAGCTTTCTCTCAATGATCGCACCATGCTCGATACTTCCTGTGCTGGTTCTTATATGTTGAATACTACTGAATTCAAGTGGGATTTATTGGAAAGAGTTAAACGCAACTCTGAAGATTGGGGTTCCGACGATGGTAAGGAGTCAGGTATGACACCTAAGTTTGATTGTGTTAAATCTTTTATGGATACCGATGCTTTCCGTGGATTTAGCGCTAAATATGGACTTGACTCTGAGATGGTAGCTTCTTTCTGTGAATCTTTTGCTACTCACGTTGATCTTCCTAAGGAGAAGTTGTTTAAATATAATCCTCCCATTGAAGTAAAAGTAGTTGCACCTATTACAGTTGAAGAAAAGACTATCACTTATAATGATCCTATTGTTCCTACTACTTATGTTGAGAAACCACCTTTTCCTGTTAGAATGAAGGATCATGCTAAAGCTTCAATTGTTGTTCGTAAGAGTAATACTAGAACTTATACACCTCCTGAGAAAATTAAAGTTGAACCTAGTATTTCTATGGTTAAAGATCTCTTGGATGATAATATAGATGGGCATGTTATTTACTTCTGTGGTGAAACCGCTAATATTGCTAAAACCAGATGCTAAGATACATAGACCTGTTGTAGGCATGCCTGTTATTTCTGTTAAAATAGGAGATCATTGTTATCATGGCTTATGTGATATTGGTGCTAGTGCTAGTGCAATACCTATTTCCTTATACCAAGAAATTATGCATGATATTGCACCCGCTGAGTTAGAAGGTATTGATGTTACCATTAAGCTTGCCCATAGAGATACTATTTCACTAGTTGGGATTGTTAGAGATATTGAAGTCTTGTGTGGGAAAGTTAAATATCCTATTGATTTCCTTGTTCTGGGCTCCCCACAAGATGACTGTTGTCCCATTATATTTGGTAGACCCTTCTTGAATACTGTTAATGCTAGGATCGATTGTGAAAAGGATGTTGTCACGATTGGCTTGGATGATATGACTCATGAGTTTAATTTTGCTAAATTTCATAGACAACCCCGTGATAAAGATTTGTCTAATAAGGATGAAATTATTGGTCTTGCTTCTATTGTCGTGCCTCCTACTGATCCGTTAGAACAATATTTGCTAGACGATGAAAATGATATGTTTATGAATGAAAGAAGGGAAATAGATAAAGTATTCCTTCAACAGGGTCCTATTCTGAAAGACAACTTACCTGTTGAAATCCTTGGGGACCCCCCTCCACCAAAGGGTGATCACGTGTTTGAGCTCAAACCTTTACCTAGTAATCTTAAATATTCTTATCTTGATGAAAAGAGGATATATCCTGTTATTATTAGTCCTAACCTTTCAAAGCAAGAAGAGGAAAGATTATTAAAAACTCTGAAGAAGCACTGTGTTGCTATTGGATATACTCTGGATGACCTTAAGGGCATTAGTCCCAATCTATGGCAACATAAAATTAAATTGGATGAGGGTTCCAAACCAGTTAGAGATCATCAACGACGATTAAATCCGAGATGAAAGAAGTGGTAAGAAAGGAGATACTAAAGCTCCTTGAGGCAGGTATAATTTATCCCGTTGCTGATAGTGATTGGGTAAGTCCTATCCATTGCGTTCCTAAGAAGGGAGCTATTACTGTTGTTCCTAATGATAAAGATGAATTGATTCCGCAAAGAATTATTACAGGTTATAGGATGGTAATTGATTTCCATAAATTAAATAAAGCTACTAAGAAAGATCATTACCCTTTACCTTTTATTGATCAAATGCTAGAAAGACTATCCAAACATACACATTTCTAGTTTCTAGATGGTTATTCTGGTTTCTCTCAAATACCTGTGTCGGCTGAGGATCAATCAAAAACTACTTTTACTTGCCCTTCCGGTACTTTTGCTTATAGTCGTATGCCTTTTGGTTTATGTAATGCACCTGCTACCTTTCAAAGATGCATGATGGCTATATTCTCTCACTTTTGTGAAAAGATTTGTGAGGTATTCATGGATTACTTCTCCGTTTATGGATCCTCTTTTGACAATTGCTTGAGCAACCATGCTCGAGTTTTGCAGAGATGTGAAGACACTAGTCTCGTCTTGAATTGGGAAAAGTGCCACTTTATAGTTAATGAAGGCATTGTCTTGGGGCATAAAATTTCTAAAAAAGGTATTGAAGTTGATAGAGCTAAAGTTGATGCTATTGAAAAGATGCCTTGGTCATGCCGGTTTTTATAGAATGTTCATTAAGGACTTTTCTAAAATCTCCAGGCCTCTGACTAATTTATTGCAAAAAGATATTCCTTTTGTCTTTGATGAGGATTGTGTAGAAGCATTTGAAATACTTAAGAAAGCTTTGATCACTGCACCTATTGTTCAGCCACCTGATTGGAATTTACCCTTTGAAATTATGTGTGATGCTAGCGATTATGTTGTAGGTGCTGTTCTAGGGCAAAGAATTGATAAGAAATTCAATGTTATCCAATATGCTAGTAAAACTCTTGATACTGCCCAAAGAAATTATGCTACTACTGAAAAAGAATTCTTAGCGGTTGTATTTGCATGTGATAAGTTCAGACCTTATATTATTGATTCTAAAATTACTATTCACACTGATCATGCTGCTATTAAATATCTTATAGAAAAGAAAGATGCTAAACCTAGACTTATTAGATGGGTCCTCTTGCTCCAAGAATTTGATTTGCATATTATTGATAGAAAGGGAGCTGAGAACCCCGTTGCAGATAACTTGTCTAGGTTAGAGAATGTTCTTGATGACCCTCTACCTATTGATGATAGCTTCCCTGATGAAAAATTAGCAGTCATTAATGCTTCTCGTACTGCTCCATGGTGTGCTGATTATGCTAATTACATTGTTGCTCAATTTATACCACCTAGTTTCACATACCAGCAAAAGAAAAAGTTCTTTTATGATTTAAGACATTACTTCTGGGATGACCCACACCTTTATAAAGGAGTAGATGGTGTTATTAGACGTTGTGTACCTGAGCATGAACAGGAACAGATCCTACGCAAGTGTCATTCCGAACCATATGGAGGACACCACGCTAGAGATAGAACTACACACAAGGTATTTCAATCCGGTTTTTATTAGCCTGCTCTCTTCAAAGATGCCCGTAAGTTTGTCTTGTCTTGTGATGAATGTCAAAGAATTGGTAATATTAGTAGACGTCAAGAAATGCCTATGAATTATTCTCTTGTTATTGAACCATTTGATGTTTGGGGCTTTGATTATATGGGACCTTTTCCTGCCTCTAATGGATACACACATATTTTAGTTACTGTTGATTACGTTACTAAGTGGGTAGAAGCTAGTCCAACTAGTAGTGCTGATCATAACACCTCTATTAAGATGCTTAAAGAAATTATCATTCCGAGGTTTGGAGTCCCTAGATATCTCATGACTGATGGTGGTTCACATTTTATTCATGGTGCTTTCCATAAAATGCTTGCTAAATATGATGTTAATCATAGAATTGCATCCCCTTATCACCCACAGTCTAGTGGTCAAGTAGAATTAAGCAATAGAGAGCTCAAATTAATTTTGCAAAATATTGTTAATAGATCTAGAAAGAATTGGTCCAAGAAACTTGATGATGCATTATGGGCTTAGAGAACTGCATATAAAAATCCTATGGGTATGTCTCCGTATAACATGGTTTATGGAAAAGCGTGTCACTTACCTCTTGAACTTGAACATAAGGCATATTGGGCTATTAAAGAGCTCAACTATGATTTCAAACTTGCCGGTGAGAAGAGGTTATTTGACATTAGCTCACTTGATGAATGGAGAACCCAAGCATATGAGAATGCCAAGTTGTTTAAAGAAAAAGTTAAAAGATGGCATGACAAAAGGATACAAAAAGCGTGAGTTTAACGTAGGAGATTATGTGTTGCTATTCAACTCTCGTTTAAGTTTTTTGCAGGAAAACTTCTCTCTAAATGGGAAGGTCCTTACATTATCGAGGAGGTCTATCGTTCCGGTGCCATAAAAATCAACTTCGAAGGCACAAGTCTGAGGGTGGTGAACGGTCAAAGAATCAAATATTATATCTCAGGTAACCCTATAAATGTCGAAACTAATATTATTGACAACGTAACCCCGGAGGAGTACATAAGGGACAATTTCCAAAACGTGTCAGACTCTGAAAAGGAATAGGTATATGGTACGGTAAGTAAACCGACTCCAAAACAATTCTAATGGCAATTTTCCTCCGTTTTGGAATATTTAAAAATTTATGGAAGTAAGAAGTAATCCAGGAAGGACACGAGGCCTCCACGAGGGTGGAGGGCGCGCCCACCCTTACTGGGCGTGCCCCCCTATCTCGTGGGCACCTCGTGTGCCTCCCGGACTCTGTTTTCTTGCATGTTGCCTCTTTTGGTCGGTAAATATTCATTATATAATTTCCTGAAGGTTTTGACCACCGTATCATGCGAAATTCTTCTGTCTTTGTTTCCAGCTGTTTTTCTGACAGATCTAGGGCACCATGACGTCTCAAAGCGCACCCAAGGACAAGTTTTTCAAGAGGGTTATCAACCCCTATCTTGCGGAGGTGCTGCAACACCCTCAAACCATTAATATGCGTGAGGGGGTGCTGCACATCCGCGATGTGCAGGGACCCAGGCGTACCGGAAGCGTGGAGACAAAGCTCGAAGCTATGGAACATCAAGTTTTCAAGTGCCAAGAGATGGTGGAGCATGGACTCAACGCCAACTAGATGATGATCACGGAGTTCACCAACAACCACAAGCTGGATGCCAAGGACATTGGGGAGACCATCTTCAAGCTTCATGAGAAAATCGGGCATCTCCAAGCCTAGATCTATGACCTGCAAAACCAAAACTGTGAGTACGAATATAGATTCAAGAGGATGAGTTTGGCTGCAGATTTGAGGATCCCGGAGACTCGATCATCCTTCTATGATGGTGAGCCTATGCCTTGGGAGATGGACGACAAGCCTACATCATCAACAACTCCTTCTTCACCACCTCCGAGGACATAATCACATGGGTATGGGCACTCCCCTTGGCAACTGCCAAGCTTGGGGGAGGTGCCCCGGTATCATATCACCATCACACTCCTATCTTTACAGTTTTTCTTAGTTCGATCCTTTTGGTAATATCTAGATCTAGTAGAATAAAGTTTTGGTTTGAATTAGCTTTGAGTTTTGCTTTGTGATCCTTCTATGTAATCAAGTCCATGAGCTATCTATAATAAAGATTAGTGTTCAGTCAAGGGCTTTGCTATCTTGCCATGATCTTAAGAAAATAAAAAGAAATAAAAGAGTTCATATTGATCTTATGGATAGTAATGACTTCACATGTAGAAAGTATGAGGCTTAAAAGTTGTTGAGAGTTGGCAAACATAGTTTTGGTCATCGCTGCAATTAATAGGAAGTAATAAGGAAAGAGAGGTTTTCACATATAAATATACTATCTTGTACATCTTCTATAATTGTGAGCACTCATTAAAGTATGACATGCTAAAGAGTTGATGTTGGACAAGGAAGACAACGTAATGGTTTATGTTTTCTCACATCTCAGTTAAAGTATATTGTCATGGACCGTCCAACATGTTGAGCATGCCTTTCCCCCTCATGCTAGCCAAAAATTCCTTGCACCAAGTAGAGATACTACTTGTGCTTTCAAATATCCTTAAACCCAGTTTTGCCATGAGAGTCCACCATATCTACCTATGGATTGAGTGAGATCCTTCAAGTAATTTGTCATCGGTGCAGGCAATAAAAATTGCTCTCTAAATATGCATGACTTATTAGTGCGGAGAAAATAAGCTTTATACGATCTTGTTATGGAAGCAATAAAAGCGACGGACTTCATAATAAAGGTCCATATACAAGTGGCAATATAAAGTGATGTTCTTTTGCACTAAGATTTTGTGTATCCAACCCTAAAAGCGCATGACAACCTCTGCTTTCCTCTGCGAAGGGCATATCTTTTACTTTATGTCTTTTACCTTATGCAAGAGTCAAGGTAATCTCCACCTTTCCCTTTTTAATTTTATCCTTTGGCAAGCACGTCGTGTCGGAAAGATCCTGATACATATATCCAATTTGATGTTCGTTAGCATGAACTATTATTGTTGACATCACCCAAAGGTGAATACGTTGGGAGGCAAAATTATATGCCCCTATCTTTCTCAGTGTCCGGTTAAAATTCCATAACCATAAGTATTGCGTGAGTGTTAGCAATTGTAGAAGATTATACGATAGTTGAGTATGTGGACTTGCTGAAAAGCTCTATTCTTGAATCTTTCTGATGTTATGGATAAATTGCAATTGCTTTAATGACTGAGATTATAGTTTGTTAGTTTTCAATGAAGTTTCTGGACCATACTTGACATTGTGAATAGATTGTTACTTGAGAGTAAGAAATCATGTGACAAAATCTATATATGTTGCTGTTATAAGAATGATCATGATGCCCTCATGTCCGTATTTTATTTTTATCGATGCCTCTATCTCTAAACATGTGGACATATTTTTTGATATCGTCTTCCGCTTAAGGACAAGCGAGGTCTAAGCTTGGGGGAGTTGATACGTCCATTTTGCATCATGCTTTTATATCAATATTTTTTGCATTATGGGCTGTTATTACACGTTATGGCACAATACTTATGGCTATTATATCTTACTTTACAAGGTTTATCATGAAGAGGGAGAAGGTCGGCAGCTAGGATTCTGGCTGGAAAAGGAGCAAATATTGGAAACCTACTCTGCACAGCTCCAAAAGTCCCGCAACTCCATGAAAGTCATTTTTGGATTTAATAAGAATTATTGAGCAAAGAAAGTACCTGAGAGGGCCCACACCCTGGCCAGGAGGGTGGGGGGCGCGCCCCCTGTCTCCTGGGCCCCTGGTGGCCCTCCGGTGCCCATCTTCTGCTATATGAGGTCTTTTACCCTGGAAAAAAAATCAGAAGCACGCTCACGAGACGAAACTCCGCGGCCACGAGGCGGAACCTGGGTGGAACCAATCTAGTGCTTCGGCGGAGCTGTTCTGCCGGGGAAACCTCCCTCCGCGAGGGGGAAATCATCACCATCACCATCACCAACGATCCTCTCATCGAAAGGTGGTCGATCTCCATCAACATCTTCACCAGCACCATCTCCTCTCAAACCCTAGTTCATCTCTTGTATCCAATCTTGTATCCAAAACCACAAATTGGTACCTGTGGGTTGCTAGTAGTGTTGATTACTCCTTGTAGTTGATGCTAATTGGTTTACTTGGTGGAAGATCATATGTTTAGATCCTTTATGCATATTAATACTCCTCTGATTATGAACATGAATATGCTTTGTGAGTAGTTCCGTTTGTTTCTGAGGACATGGGTGAAGTCTTGCTATTAGTAGTCATGTGAAATTTGGTATTCGTTCGATATTTTGATGAGATGTATGTTGTCTCTCCTCTAGTGGTGTTATGTGAACGTCAACTACATGACACTTCACCATTCTTTGGGCCTAGAGGAAGGCATTGGAAAGTAATAAGTAGATGATGGGTTGCTAGAGTGACAGAAGCTTAAACCCTAGTTTATGCGTTGCTTCGTAAGGGGCTGATTTCGATCCACTAGTTTCATGCTATGGTTAGGTTTACCTTAATACTTATTTTGTAGTTGCGGATGCTTGCAATAGGGGTTAATCATAAGTGGGATGCTTGTCCAAGAAAGGGCAGTACCCAAGCACCGGTCCACCCACATATCAAATTATCAAAGTAACGAACGCGAATCATATGAGCGTGATGAAACTAGCTTGACGATAATTCCCATGTGTCCTCGGGAGCACTTTTCTCATTATAAGAAATTGTCCAGGCTTGTCCTTTGCTACCAAAAGGATCGGGACCACCTTGCTGCACCTTATTTACTTTCATTGCTTGTTACCCGTTACAAATTATCTTATCATAAAACTATCTGTTACCTACAATTTCAGTGCTTGCAGAGAATACCTTACTGAAAACCGCTTGTTATTTCCTTCTGCTCCTCGTTGGGTTTGACACTCTTACTTATCGAAAGTACTATGATAGATCCCCTATACTTGTGGGCCATCAAGACTCTTTCCTGGCGCCGTTGCCGGGGAGTGAAGCGCCTTTGGTGACTGGAACTTGGTAAGGAAACATTTATATAGTGTGCTGAAATTTTCTGTCACTTGTTACTATGGAAACTAATCCTTTGAGGGGCTTGTTCGGGGCATCTTCGCCCCGACCAGTAGAGCAAAGAGTTGCTCCTCAACCTACTGAACCTACTGAAAATGTTCACTTTGAAATTCCTTCAAGTATGATAGAGAAACTGCTAGCTAATCCCTTTGCAGGAGATGGAACATTGCATCCCGGTTTACACCTTATCTTTGTGGATGAAGTTTATGGATTATTTAAGCTTGCAGGTATTCCCGATGATGTTGTCAAGAGGAAGGCCTTTCCTCTATCTTTGAGTGGATACGTGTTGACATGGTATAGGCTATGTGATGATACAAGATCTTGGAATTATAAACGATTGAAGTTGGAATTTCACCAGAAGTTCTATCCTATGCATCTTATTCATTGTGATCGTAATTACATATATAATTTCTGGCCTCGCGAAGGAGAAAGCATCGCTCAAGCTTGGGGGAGGCTTAAGTCAATGTTATATTCATGCCCCAATCATGAGTTCTCAAGAGAAATGATTATTCAAAACTTTTATGCTCGACTTTCTCTCAATGATTGCACCATGCTCGATACTTCCTGTGCTGGTTCTTATATGTTGAATACTACTGGATTCAAGTGGGATTTATTGGAAAGAACTAAACGCAACTCTGAAGATTGGGGTTCCGACGATGGTAAGGAGTCAGGTATGGAACCTAAGTTTGATTGTGTTAAATCTTTTATGGATACCGATGCTTTCCATGATACGTTCTATTTTGGATGTTTTGTATGCCTTAATATGCTATTTTATACTACTTTTGGGGAGTAACCTATTAACCTAGAGTCTAGTG
>NW_025225834.1:0-5560 GCF_018294505.1 Triticum aestivum | reverse complement strand
ATACATAAATAGTAACAAAAAATCCCATGCGTTGCAACGGGAGAAAAAATAACACACGCTCTTAATTTACAAAAAATGGTCTATAATCTGAGAATTTGCAGCGACGGCCCAAACAAAGATAGTCTGAACGTACAAAGGTAGTTTAAGATTCTACATGTGTTCTATTTCAACACGGCTTGCATGTAGATTTAATTCGTATAAAGAAACGGGCAAGTGGTCATGCATTTATTCATGTCATGTTTGGAATGGGGTGTTGTTACGGGCGAGCAAAGAAAAACGACAAAAACAAATGATGACACATTAGCACAATACGGAGACATGTGTGCATCAATGGCAGTTTTTAGTTTAAGAATCACCAACTGAGGTAACTCTTGAACACTTTTTTCACATGCATATTTCTTAAATACATGAAGAGTTGTTTAAAAGGTTGTTAAAAAGATACAAGACTTTTTAATCATAAAAAGAGTTTCTTTTTGTCTGCAAAAAAACATGTTTGCATGGTCTCCTGTGGACGCAGATACTTGCGCCCTATTTCATCACTATTTTTACCATACATATCATAGGTATTGGTCCATGTTTTATCACTATTGATATCTTATCAAACTTGTCTTTTATTTTATTTTTTGTCATGCATGCCTCTTTTTTACTTTTTTTCATGCATGTCCTCTTTTTTTCTTCTTATATATAGAAGAATAGGGCAACATCTCATCTTTATCGGATCTTCTCTGCATTTTCTCTTTTATTTCTTGCCTCATGTGGCGGATCTCCGGACTCCCTCATACCTCCCCCTTATTTGGGGTAGTTTGTGGCATTTCACGTGTGTGGGCGATTTGGTGACCCGCGTTGGATGGAAAAAATTGTTTGGGGCCGGCCAGTTTAGATATTTGCAGCCGTTTAAGTGATCCGCGTTGATATGACCTTACATACATAAATAGTAACAAAAAAGCCCATGCGTTGCAACGGGAGAAAAAATAACACACGCTTTTAATTTACAAAAAAATGGTCTATAATCTGAGAATTTGCAGGGACGGCCCAAACAAAGATAGTCTTAACCTACAAAGGTAGTTTAAGATTCTACATGTGTTCTATTTCAACACGGCTTGCATGTAGATTTAATTCGTATAAAGAAACGGGCAAGTGGTCATGCATTTATTCATGTCATGTTTGGAATGGGGTGTTGTTACGGGCGAGTAAAGAAAAACGACAAAAACAAATGATGACACATTAGCACAATACGGAGACATGTGTGCATCAATGGCAGTTTTTAGTTTAAGAATCACCAACTTAGGTAAATCTTGAACACTTTTTTCACATGCATATTTCTTAAATACATGAAGAGTTGTTTAAAAGGTTGTTAAAAAGATACAAGACTTTTTAATCATAAAAAGAGTTTCTTTTTGTCTGGAAAGAAGCATGTTTGCATGGTCTCCTGTGGATGCAAATACTTGCGCCCTATTTCATCACTATTTTTACCATACATATCATAGGTATTGGTCCATGTTTTATCACTATTTATATCTTATCAAACTTGTCTTTTATTTTATTTTTTGTCATGCATGCCTCTTTTTTACTTTTTTTCATGCATGTCCTCTTTTCTTCTTCTTATTTATAGAAGAATAGGGCAACATCTCATCTTTATGGATCTTCTCTGCATTTTCTCTTTTATTTCTTGCCTCATGTGGCGGATCTCCGGACTCCCTCGTTCCTCCCCCTTATTTGGGGTAGTTTGTGGCATTTCACGCGTCTGGGCGATTTGGTGACCCGCGTTGGATGAAAAAAATTGTTTGGGGCCGGCCAGTTTAGATTAGATATTTGCAGGCGTTTAAGTGATCCGTGTTGATATGACCTTATATACATAAATACTTGTGCTGGTTGACTGGTTGAGTTGCTGAACTCGTTAATATCTCCGTCAGTTAGGTTAGGATATCCCTGACTAGGTCTACCTATGGATCATGTAATATGTTCTGTTAACAAACCTGAAAACACAACCTCAAGGTTATGAAAAGCTTTTTCCCGTAGGAAGTGTGCTCGATGGATCCTATCTGAGGAGAGTGTTCCCCAGATCAATCTAGATGGTGGCTTTGAGCAATCTGCCATATTCCGCATATCTGTGATCACATTCCGTCATATGTAGCATGCTTTATATTGGGGCTGCGACAGCCCGCACGGCCTCTGATACGGCTCAAATAGCTTTGAGACGATTTTAAATAGTGGCCCTGATTTTTCACTCGCGCAAACAGGTAGAAGAAATAGTTTTAGGAAGAAGTAGAAGTGTAGGTGCAAAAGAACCAGTATAGCTAGACTAGATGGATGGATGGATTGTAGAGATCGGAAAGTAGTAGAAGATGCGTACGTGGTAGTTGTAGTACTAGGATAGATGGAGGGATTAAGCTAATGGCGATTAGCGGCGACGACGGCGATGGAGTAATTAGCGATAATAAGCACGAGCAGAAGTAGATGGAGAAGAACAGGAAGCTAGCTAGATCGACCCTTGTAGATCAAGAATCAAACGATACTTGTGCCTTGGCGATCGAAGCTGCCGAAATACATGCAATTATCAAACCCTAGACAGGGACGCAGAAGTACAGATACGTATCCATCAGATGAGTTTTCTTTCTGAACTAAAACCTAGCTTTTACATGGCCATATGGCCTTTATTTATAGTCGCACGCAGGCAACCTAGACTAAGACCAAAACTCACGAGAACACAAACCGTACTTGACAAAACTAAATAAACTAGGACTCGGCTAGCTTCAAACTAGTAGAATTTCCATGTAACTAGGAGACCTTCACGTGCATGGTTTCCTACTACCACCGCGAAGATGATTAATTCCAACACGGGGGAGTCCAAAAGTTTGGCATGATATCTTGCTTCGGTGGTGTCACTGTTGATTGATATTTAACTGGACATTGTATCTTCTGTCGATTTGCGCGCGGCACGGGTCCAAGTATACCTGCACCTCTTCTCCACATGCCAGCTGCTTCTCCACGTTGTGCTGGTATGACATATTTTCTAGAACCGGACTCCCACACCTCCTTCTCGGGCATGACCTTTTTCGACGATGCAGTAATATTGGGTACATAACTAGGCATGATTACATCATCCACCCTCCCTTCACGCGAAACCGTCCTCGGTTTCGGGGCACTCTTCAAAATTTCCTTGTGAACGGCAAACACATGATCAATCTTGATAGCATGGTTACCCATGGGCTGCAGCACACGTTTGATGCCAACATCTCGGAACACATAAGTTTTAGACCTCCCCTCATGTATAGCATTGCGATCATATTGCCACGGACGACCCAATAGCAACTGACACACATTCATTGGCACAACATCGCAAATCACCTCATCATAATACGTGCCAATATTGAACTTTACGCGTACCTTATGAGTCACTTTCAAACGTCCGGAGTTGTACAACCACTCAATGCAATGTGGCTGCGGATGTGGCCATGCCTTCAGTCCTAAAGCATCCACCACACGCTTGCTTATGATGTTGGTGGAGCTCCCTCCATCAATAATCAACTTGCAACACTTGTTTTTGATCTTGCATTGTGACTGAAAATTTTTCCACCGCTGTCCCGAACTTGGAATTTGATCCTCTTTAGCTCGCTGCACCATGATGCATGGTAGATCATCATAATCTAAAGGATAGCACATGATAGGATTAGATTCACTTTCCCCTTCCTTGGGCTCATCAGACTCCGAGTCAATTTTGTCTTCCGAAACATATCCATCATTAACAAGGAGCACTCTCTTCTTGTTCGGACAATCAATGCGTTTGTGTTCCTTACCGCCACATGTGTAACAAATAATCTCACTAGTGCGCATAGCAGACTGCGCACTTGAATCATCCCTTGAAGCCACTTTGCTCGCGGCCATAGATTCTTTGCTCATCTCCTTATGATCGGTAGCAGCTGACCTATAGGATGAAGCTGGCTTGACATTATCATCGTCATGTGAATAGGAACGTCGCCCCATGCTGAAATTGGTGCGGCCTTTGGAAACTTGCTTGGCTTTGACCCACTGTTCGGCACGCTCCGCTTGACGAAGAAGCTCTTGCATATCATTATACTGCATCAAATCAACACGGTCACATATATCCTCATTGAGCCCCTCAAAGAAGCGTGTCATTGTTGCATCATCAGACTCATGCACATTAGTTCTGATCATCAGAACTTGCATCCGTTGGTAATACTCATCCACCATCATGGCTCCTTGAACAAGACGTCGAAGCTTTGTGTGTTGCTTCTTCTGAAAATATGCTGGCACAAAGCAAGCACTCATTGTACGCTTCATCTCACGCCACGATTCTGGTCGTGCGTCATTGCGGTTGAGCTGATCCCATCAAATTAATGCATAACATGAAAATTCAAGAGAAGCAAAACCAATCTTCTGCTCCTCGGAGTAACGGTGATTATCAAAAATCTGCTCCACACGCATCTCCCACTCAAGATACTCCTCGGGACCGGCCTTGCCTGTGAACGAAGGTATAGTAATTTTTATTCTACCAATACCTCCGTCCTCGTCCTCATCGCGGCGCCGCCTTGGTCCATCATCACGGGGACGAGCATCCTGTCGTGGTCGGCGAGGCAAGTCGCCACGAGCATCAAAACCATCCTCGGACTCAGCATTATTGTCGTCGTTGGCAACGTCCGCGTCACGGACATGTCGAGGTGCTCGCTGCTGCAGGGCATGTTGTTCCCTCGCTGGAGCAGCCGCACCGGCTGCCCTTGACTCTAGGCGACGGAGGGCTGCTTGCATGGCCTGGAACCCGTCGGTCACCGTCTCGTCGAGGTCCTTCATGCGGCTGTCGAAGTGCTGGTACGTAGCCTTGAACATAGCACGGACACCTGGGTCCAGATCGGGACCATATTGCGGTGGCCCATCATCCTCCCGCACCTCATCCTCGTCACGCTTGCTTGTGGTTGACATCACGCGTAGTGATAAACCTGGCGCTCTCTGATACCAAATGATACGGCTCAAATAGCTTTGAGACGATTTTATGTAGTGGCCCTGATCTTTCACTCGCGCAAACAGGTAAAAGAAATAGTTTTAGGAAGAAGTAGAAGTGTAGGTACAAAAGAACCAGAATAGCTAGACTAGATGGATGGATGGATGGATTGTAGAGATCGGAAAGTAGTAGAAGATGCGTACGTGGTAGTTGTAGTACTAGGATTTTTCTTTTTTTTCGAAAAGGGAAGATTCCCCGGCCTCTGCATCAGAAAGATGCATACGGCCATCTTATTAACCAAATAAAGTAGTGCCAACATGGTTCCAAAGGTCTCCAAAAGTAATAAAAAAACACAGAAAGCTCACACAGAGCCAAAAAGGGCTAGAAACACCAACTAGCCAAGAAATGACGCCACAACCGGCCGGCAAAAAGTAGATAGGGATACTAAATGCCTATCCTATTACATGACCGCCATCCAAACCGGTTGAAGATATCCCGAGCTACCATCTCCCAGCGGAAAGACCCAGTAACCAAATGCTCCCTGGCCTCCGTCTGGGTGAGTAGCGACCACGAACGGATGAGTGTCGTAGTTCAGAATATGAC
>NW_025225833.1:821-13693 GCF_018294505.1 Triticum aestivum | reverse complement strand
GGCCTTTTGATTGAAGAATGCAAAGAACTCATCAAATGGAACAGTCAACATATCAGTTGCAACGAGGTCGTGCTCCTCTTTAATATTCTGATACAAAGCATTCACCCCCCCAGACTCTCTGCAGGTTTTCATGTACCAATTATGGAATCTTCGCATCATAGTTGTCAGAGATTTTTCATCTTTGACGAGAGGCTTCTCGTACTCGTATTTGTGTTCGTCCACCTCCAAGAAATCAGGAAGTGGATTGTCAGGCAGGTAATCTCCAAGATTGCCATAACCGGCCACCGTCCCCGGAGCATTAGACACATTGAGCAGGGGGCACGATTGTTGTGCTTGTTCGCCGAGCTGGGCAATTTTTTTCCCAGCTGCTCGTTCTTTTAACCTTTTATCACTGATAGTACTTCCCGACCGCTGGGCTTCGAGATATGTCTGTTCAGTAATGCGCTGATAGTTGGTTGTCGGCGGAGACTTTGGTGGTTTCCTCAGGGCATCGATAGTGCGCTTTGCTTTCACCGGATCTACCTTCTCCTCCGGAG
Organism: Triticum aestivum; assembly: GCF_018294505.1. Taxonomy (NCBI): domain Eukaryota; kingdom Viridiplantae; phylum Streptophyta; class Magnoliopsida; order Poales; family Poaceae; genus Triticum; species Triticum aestivum. The sequence goes on along the minus strand of NW_025225833.1, from coordinate 13,157 downwards.
GTGGATGTCTGTTTGCTTTCACCCCTTCAAAGAAGTCCTTCACGTGGGCCCGCACGATCGTCTCGTTTTCCTCCTCGGTCCTCTCGTACGGTAACTTCTCTAGAGGCTTGAGAGGTGGACCGTATCTGTATTGCCTCCCGCCTCTGCTGGCTGCTGTACTGCTAGACGCCGGAGTAGACGGAGCGGCTGTGGCGCCTGTCTTCTTTCGTGCTTTCTTACAAGGCGGAGGAGAAGGACTACGACGCGCCGGAGCAGCAGGGGCGGCCGCGGGTCTCTTCCGCCCTTGCTGGCGAGGCGGAGAAGGTGCTGGCTGCTCGGGCGCACCGGCGCAGGCGGAGAAGGAGGCAGAGTGCCATCACGCGCCAGAGAAGGAGGAGGCTGCTGGTTGCTCGGGCACGCCGGTGCAGGCAGAGAAGGAGGCGGAGTGCCACCACACGCCGGAGAAGGAGGAGGCTGCTGGCTGCTCGGGCGCCCCAGCGCAGGCGGAGAAGGAGGCGGAGTGCCACCACACGCCGGAGAAGGAGGCCCAGTGCCCTGATCGACACTCGCCGGAGGAGGAGGCGGTGGAGGAGGCGGAGTGCCCTGACTCGCCGGAGGAGGAGGAGGAGGCGGAGGCGTCCAGTTCGGAAGGTTGATGAGCTCCTTCCGCCATAGGCATGGAGTCTTCAAAGCAGAACCCAACCTAGTCTCCCCTTCACCGGTAGGGTAGTCAAGCTGGAGGTCCTCAAATCCCTCCGTTATTTCATCCACCATCACCCTGACATATCCTTCTGGAATCGGTCGGCAGTGATAAGTTGCGCCTTGTTCAGTAGGATAAACAGAGCCAACAGCCGCCTTGACCTTCAAATTCATCCATCGCGTCATAATGTGGCAATTTTGAGCCCCCATGATAGCATCCATGGGATAGCTAGTAGGAGCCATCAAGGCATGCTCCGGCTGAAGCAGCTCGGTGGAAGCTACGCTGCTTCTCCGCTGAGATGGCGGGGTAGCTTTGGGGGAAGTTTCGGCAGGTCGTTTGTTGTGATCTGCTTCTCGTTCCTCTAGCCCCATTACCCTTTCGTGCAGCGCCTGCAGTTGGCTCTGCTCCAGTTTCTTCCTCCTCTCGTGGGTTTTGTAACCCCCTGCGTCCGGAAAACCAACCTTCCATGGAATGGAGTCTGGCGTGCCTCGTGTCCGTCCAGGGTGCTCAGGATTCCCGAGGGACATTGTGAGCTCGTCCTTCTCCTTGTCTGGAACGAACGTCCCTTGCTGCGCTGCATGGATATACTGCCGAAGCCTTGTGACTGGTGTTTTCAGTTGCTTGTCCGTCCAACGGCACTTCCCTGATACAGGGTCCAAGGTTCTGCCAGCCTCGAAGAACCAAGTCCGGCAATGGTCTGGCCATCTCATTGTCTCTGGTTCGATCCCTTTATCAAACATATCATTCTCAGCCTTGGACCACTTAGGCCGGGCTTGCAGGTAGCCACCTGACCCCGTGCGATGGTGAAACTTCTTCTTCGCAGAATTTAGCTTGTTTGTCGCCGACATCTTCTTACTCTTTTCCGATGTCGTGTAGGCCACAAATGCGGGCCAGTGATCTCTGATCTTCTCATATTTGCCGATGAATTCTGATGTCTCTTCTTTGTCGACAAACTTTTTCAGCTCTTTCCTCCACCTCCTGAATAGGTCTGCCATCTTCTTAAGAGCACAAGACTTGATTAATTGCTCTTTAACTGGCTTCTCCGGATCCTCCTCTGGCGGTAGGGTGAAATTTGCCTTCAGCTCAGTCCAAAGATCATCTTTCTGCATATCATTGACATAAGACACCTGAGGGTCTTCCTCCTTAGGCTTATACCATTTGTGGATGCTGATCGGGATCTTGTCCCTAACAAGAACCCCGCACTAAGCAACAAATGTGTTCTTTGTCCGGATGGGTTCAATCGGTTCGCCGTCGCGCGCGATTGCTGTGATCTCAAACCTTTCATCCGAGCTCAAATTTTTCTTCAGGCCTCGTCTCCTTACCGAAGTTGTGCTCGATCCAGAGGGCTAGAAAAAGGAAGAAAGTTAATTAATATGTGTACATATAGCAAAACAATGAATGCATCAATTAACTAGTCAGCACGGGCTTAACTAATATATATATACCTAGTCGGACTCGGTTCGGTCACCGGAGCAGTCAGCACGATCTCCTTCTTGTACCTCCATTGGGTCATCACCGGAGCCATCATGAACATAGCCCTCTTCTTGTACCCGAATTAATGGGCCGGAGCCATCATGAACATAGCCCTCTTCTTCACCCAGTCCTTCCTAACCAACGACGTCGTTGAAAAATGATGCAATGACATCGGTTCCTTCTGCGATTATCTCCCCCAACATCGCTTATGTTGCTTCGTCTCGGTAGTGCTCCATAGTTTCTGCAAATATTTACAACATGTCAATTATTATTCAAACATGGTACAGATGGATATATATTAGTGGCAAACATAGAACTAGCTAGCTAATCACAATAAGGAATCATGTTAGTGGCTTCGACGCTGCTTCTCTAGGGTTTGGGGTGGCCTAGACAACGCTTCAAGGGTTTGAGTTGGCCTTGACACAACGCTTCAAGGGTTTGGGATGGCCTCGACGACAACGCTCTTTTAACTTGGTAAATTTTGGTGGCCTCAAGAGAGTTTGTCGGGTAGGGGCGCAGCGTGAGGGGGTAGGAGACCAACATCGTTTTTTCTCTAGGGTTTGGGTGTCCTCGAGAGTTTTGGTCGAGCGAGAGGGTCGAGGGGGGGTATATCGACGAAGACAGAGGAGAAGATCAAAGAAAAAAAAAGAAAAAAAAGAGAAGAAGAAGAAAGGAATAGAGGAGAAGAAGAAAAATAGAATATTTTCTATTTTTCCTTCTTCTCCTCTATTCCTTTCTTCTTCTCCTTTTCTTTTTCTTCTTTTTTCCTCTTCTTATTTATTTCTCCTCTTCTTCCTCTCCTCTTCTTCTCCTTTCTTCCTCTTCTTATTTTCCTTTTTCCTCTCCTTCTTTTTCTTCTTCTTCTTCCTTCTTCCTTCTTCTTCTTTTCTTCCTTTTCCTTATTTTACTTTTTCCTCTACACTAACCTAAAATGCACTAACCTAAAATCGATATCTACTAACAACCTAAATAAAAAATTAATACATATATTAAAAAACATATATAAACAAAAAAATGCTATGAACATTATATTCATACATAGATAGCCACATCCATTCATCATATAGCTACAACATACATATATACATTATATATATGAAAAAAATGCACATATATACACATACAAACACATATATGTATACACATATATACACAAAAAATACACATATATACACATACAAACACATATATACACATATACACAAAAAAATGCATATATACACATATACACACAAAAAATGTAGGGCAGGGGTGGCGGCACGGCAGCCGCGCAGGACAGGGCGGCGCGCGGCGGCCGTGCAGGGCAGGGGCGGCGGCGCGGTGGCCGCGCAGGTGCGCGGGACGGGAGGGGCGTGGGACTGCTCACAGGGGGCGGCGGCGAAGGCGAAGGCGAGCAGCCTGGCGGCGTCGGTGGCGGCGGCGACGATGAAGGCGAGCAGCCTGACGGCGTCGGTGGCGAAGGCAACGACAAGGTGGAGCAGGGGCGTTGGGCGGCAACGGCAACGAGGAGGAGTAGGGAGAAGTGGGGGATTTGGTCGAAAACTGCTAAGTGCTGTATATATATCAAGAGCATTGGTCCCGGTTCGTGGCACCAACCGGGACTAATACACCCTTTAGTCCCGGTTCGTGCCACCACCGGGACCAAAGTCCTCTTTTCAGCAGCCCAAAGGGCGGGAAGCTGCGGCCTTTGGTCCCGGTTGGTGCCACCAACCGAGACTAAAGGGTGGGCATTGGTACCGGTTGGTGCCACGAACCGGGACCAATGCCCCCCTTTAGTCCCGGTTGGTGCCGCCAACCGGGACCAATGGTCGTGTGCTGGCACGGTGCGGCACGAAAGTTTAGTCCCACCTCGCTAGCTGAGAGGGGCGCGAAGTGGTTTATAAGCCCCACTGCCGCACCCCTCTCGAGCTCCTCTCCACTGCAGGCTTACGGGCCTACTTACTACTACTTTGCCTGATGGGCCTACTGGGCCTCCTGCGGGCCTGAATCCTGGCCCATGGTGGGTTTCTAGTCGTATTCAGGCCGTGGGGCCCCAGTAGGAGGCACTTCTTTTTTGCTTTCCACTTTATTGTTGCTTTTTTGCTTTTAGTTTTAGAAAAATTATAAACTTTCTGTTAGTGCCGTTAGTTTTCAAATTTGAAAACACTTTTTTTGTTTTATTGTTGCTTTATTTATTTTATTTTGTTTCTACTTACAACAAAATACTTATTGTTGCTATTTTTATTTTTTTCCTAGTTTTTTTGTTTTGTTTTCTGCATTATTTATTTTCTTTTGTTTTTTGCTTTATTTTTTAATTCCTTTTGCTTTTAGTTTTAGAAAATTTATAAACTTTCTGTTAGTGCCATTAGTTCTCAAATTTGAAAGCACTTTTTTTGTTTTTTTGTTTTGTTTCTTGCTTTATTTATTTTATTTTGTTTCTACTTACAACAAACTACTTATTGTTGCTATTTTTATTTTTTTTCCAGTTTTTTGTTTTGCTTTCTGCATTATTTATTTTCTTTTGTTTTTTCCTCTATTTTTTAATTCTTTTTGCTTTTAGGTCAGCAAAATCATAAACTTTCTGTTAGTGCCATTAGTTTTAGAAAAATTATAAACTTTCTGTTAGTGCCATTAGTTTTCAAATTTGAATAGAGAAAAAAGGTCCAGACGAACCGGGACCAATGGCCCATGTGACTGCCCTCTTGAGAGTGTTCTTGGTGAGAACATAGTTGACAAGGAGCGAACCGGGATTAATGGTATTCCGAGGGCCGAACCATAAGACATTAAAGCATTTCAAATTAACTCTGAAAAAGTTGAAAGTTGGCATGGTATCATAATTTCACGCACATAGCATGTGCATGTAAAAAATGGACAATGGTATCATACTCGTCTGTTACAAAGTTGGCATGGTATCATCATAATAGTTGCGGGAGAAAGTCTTCACTTTTTCTTCCTTTGTGTCATTTGCTTATTGCGCCGTAACCATGGATAATCTTCATCGTTTATCAGGATGCTGGGGTCAGCCTTGACTTTGAAGGGAGGAATTTCATGAAACTTTTCATAATCTTCAGACATGTCTGTCTTGCCCTCCACTCCCACGATGTCCCTTTTTCCCGAAAGAACTATGTGGCGCTTTGGCTCATCGTATGATGTATTCGCTTCCTTATCTTTTCTTTTTCTCGGTCTGGTAGACATGTCCTTCACATAGATAACATGTGCCACATCATTGGCTAGGATGAACGGTTCGTCAGTGTACCCAAGATTTTTCAGATCCACTGTTGTCATTCCGTACTGTGGGTCTACTTGTACCCCGCCTCATGACAGATTGACCCATTTGCACTTAAACAAAGGAACCTTAAAATCATGTCCGTAGTCAAGTTCCCATATGTCCACTATGTAACCATAATACGTGTCCTTTCCCCTCTCGGTTGTTGCATCAAAGCGGACACCGGTGTTTTGATTGGTGCTCTTTTATCTTGGTCAATCGTGTAAAATGTATTCCCATTTATCTTGTATCCTTTCCAAATCGTAACAGTCGAAGATGGTCCCCTGGATAACAAGTACAGCTCATCACAAACAGTGTTGTCACCTCCGAGATGTGTTTCCAACCAACTGCTGAAAGTCCTGATGTGTTCACATGTAATCCAGTCGTCGCACTGCTTCGGGTGTTTGGAGCGCAGACTGTTCTTGTGTTCATCGACATACGGGGTCACCAAGGTAGAGTTCTGTAGAACTGTGAAGCATGCTTGAGACCAAGAATATCCGTCCCTGCATATTATTGAGTCCCTTCCAAGCGTGCCTTTTCCAGTCAGTCTCCCCTCATACCGCGATTTAGGGAGACCTATCTTCTTAAGGCCAGGAATGAAGTCAACACAAAACCTGATGACATCCTCTGTTTGATGGCCCATGGAGATGCTTCCTTCTGGCCTAGCAGGTTACAGACATATTTCTTTAGGACTCCCATGAACCTCTCAAAGGGGTACATATTGTGTAGAAACACGGGGCCCAGAATGACAATCTCGTCGACTAGATGAACTAGGACGTGCGTCATGATATTAAAGAAGGATGGTGGGAACACCAGCTCGAAACTGACAAGACATTGCACCACATCACTCCTTAGCCTTGGTATGATTTCTGGATCGATCACCTTCTGAGAGATTGCATTGAGGAATGCACATAGCTTCACAATGGCTAATCGAACGTTTTCCGGTAGAAGCCCCCTCAATGCAACCGGAAGCAGTTGCGTCATAATCACGTGGCAGTCATGAGACTTTAGGTTCTGGAACTTTTTCTCTGCCATATTTATTATTCCCTTTATATTCGATGAGAAGCCAGTCGGGACCTTCATACTAAGCAGGCATTCAAAGAAGATTTCCTTCTCTTCTTTGGTAAGGGCATAGCTGGCAGGACCTTCATACTGCTTTGGAGGCATGTCGTCTTTTTCGTGCAAACGTTGCAGGTCCTCCCGTGCCTCGGCTGAATCTTTTGTCTTTCCATACACGCCCAAGAAGCCTAGCAGGTTCATGCAAAGGTTCTTTGTCACGTGCATCACGTCAATTGAAGAGCGGACCTCTAGGTCTTTCCAATAGGGTAGGTCCCAAAATATAGATTTGTTCTTCCACATGGGTGCGTGTCCCCAAGCGTCATTCGGAACAGCTAGTGCGCCGGGACCCGTTCCAAAGATTACGTGTAAATCATTGACCATAGCAAGTACGTGATCACTGGTACGCATGGCGGGCTTCTTCCAGTGATCTGCCTCGCCTTTGAAATTCTTGCCTTTCTTTCGAGATTGATGGTTGGTCGGAAGAAATCGACGATGGCCCAGGTACACATTCTTCCTGCAGCTTCCCAGGTATATACTTTCGGTGTCAAGTAAACAGTGCGTGCATGCGTGGTATGTTGGAAATATGCCCTAGAGGCAATAATAAAATGGTTATTATTATATTTCTTTGTTCATGGTAATAGTCTATTATTCATGCTATAATTGTGTTATCCGGAAATTGTAATACACGTGTGAATACATAGACCACAACGTGTCCCTAGTGAGCCTCTAGTTGACTAGCTCGTTGATCAACAGATAGTCATGGTTTCCTGACTATGGGCATTGGATGTCATTGATAACGGGATCACATCATTAGGACGATGATGTGATGGATCGAGAAGGAGGAGACATCTCCCTGACCGTACGTGTGTTAAACGCGGAGGTGCCGTCCGTTCGACGCTAGGATCTCCGGTGATTTGGATCACGACGAGTACGACTCCCTCAACCCCGTTCTCTTGAACGCTTCCACTTGCGATCTACAACGGTATGTAGATGCACTCCTCTCTCTCGTTGCTAGATGAACTCATAGATTGATCTTGGTGAAAGCGTACAAATTTTTTATTTTTTGCAACGTTCCCCAACATGGTATCCCTTGTTTGTCTGTCCTGAAAGGTTACTGAGAGTGGACCAATCATTGCTGGTCACGAATAGCAACGCCTTTAGGTCAAATTCCTCCTGTTTGTGCTCATCCCACGTACGTACACCGTTTCCATTCCACAGCTGTAAAAGTTCTTCAACTAATGGCCTTAGGTACACATCAATGTCGTTGCCGGGTTGCTTAGGGCCTTGGATGAGAACTGGCATCATAATGAACTTCCGCTTCATGCACATCCAAGGAGGAAGGTTATACATACATAGAGTCATGGGCCAGGTGCTGTGATTACTGCTCTGCTCCCTGAAAGGATTAATGCCATCCGCACTTAAAGCAAACCATACGTTCTTTGGGTCACGTGTAAACTCAGCCCAGTACTTTCTCTCGATTTTTCTCCACTACGACCCGTCAGCGGGTGCTCTCAACTTCCCGTCTTTCTTACGGTCCTCAGTGTGCCATCGCATCAACTTGGCATGCTCTCTGTTTCTGAACAGACGTTTCAACCGTGGTATTATAGGAGCATACCACATCACCTTCGCAGGAACCCTCTTCCTGGGGGGGTCGCCGTCAACATCACCAGGGTCATCTCGTCTGATCTTATACCGTAATGCACCGCATACCGGGCATGCGTTCAGATCCTTGTACGCACCGCGGTAGAGGATGCAGTCATTAGGGCATGCATGTATCTTCTGCACCTCCAATCCTAGAGGGCATACGACCTTCTTTGTTGCGTATGTACTGTCGGGCAATTCGTTATCCTTTGGAAGCTTCTTCTTCAATATTTTCAGTAGCTTCTCAAATCCTTTGTCTGGCACAACATTCTCTGTCTTCCACTGCAGCAATTCCAGTACGGTACCGAGCTTTGTGTTGCCATCTTCGCAATTGGGGTACAACCCTTTTTTGTGATCCTCTAACATGCGATCGAACTTCAGCTTCTCCTTTTGACTTTCGCATTGCGTCCTTGCATCGACAATGACCCGGCGGAGATCATCATCATCAGGCACATCGTCTGGTTCCTCTTGATCTTCAGCAGCTTTACCCGTTGCAGCATCATCGTGCACGTCGTCTGGTTCCTCCTGATGTTCAGTAGCATCACCGTATTCAGGGGGCACATAGTTATCATCGTACTCTTCTTCTTCGCCGTCTTCCATCATAACCCCTATTTCTCCGTGCCTCATCCAAACATTATAGTGTGGCATGAAACCCTTGTAAAGCAGGTGGGTGTGAAGGATTTTCCGGTCAGAGTAAGACTTCGTATTCCCACATATAGGGCATGGACAACACATAAAACCATTCTGCTTGTTTGCCTCAGCCACTTCGAGAAAATCATGCACGCCCTTAATGTACTCGGAAGTGCGTCTGTCACCGTACATCCATTGCCGGTTCATCTGCGTGTATTATATATAATTAAGTGTGTCCAAAATCATTACAAAACATCATGAATAGATAACTAAGCGACCAAATTAATAGAAGTTCATCATCACATTAAAACCAAAGTACATACATAGTTCTCATCTTCAAGCGAAAATCATTACAGAACAACGTAAAGCTCTGCAGAGCATCTAAATTAATTAAACCATACACTGAAGCTATGTAAAACATTTCAATGTGAAAACAAATGCGATCATAATCGCAACCAAGGTGACAACTGATCCAACGGCATAATGATACCAAGCCTCGGTATGAATGGCATATTTTCTAATCTTTCTAATCTTCAAGCGCATTGCATCCATCTTGATCTTGTGATCACCGGCGACATCCGCAACATGCAACTCCAATATCATCTTCTCCTCCTCAATTTTTCTTATTTTTTCCTTCAAGAAATTGTTTTCTTCTTCAACTAAATTTAACCTCTCGACAATAGGGTCGGTTGTAATTTCCGGTTCAACAACCTCCTAGATAAATAAAATCTATGTCACGTTGGTCGGCATAATTTTCATAAACAATAAATGAACCAATAGTTATGAAAAGATAATATATACCACATCCGAATCATAGGCAGGATGAGGGCCGACGGGGGCGGATACCAAAACCATCGCACTATATAAGATGCAATAATAAAAGTAAGAAAATAATACAAGTATCTATCTAAACATACAAGTAAGAATATTTTTCCTTTCAGAAAGAAGATAAGAACAAGAGGCTCACCACAGTGGTGCCGGCGAGGAGATCGGCGCGGGTGATCGACGGCGGTGAAGACGGGTACGGGGCATGACAGACCGCTAAACCTAGACAAATATTGAGGAAAATGGAGCTTGGAGGTCGAGCTTGGAGAGGAGAAAGCTTAAGTAGTGTGGCTCGGGCATTCCATCGAACACCCTGTGTGCATAGGAGGTGAGCTAGAGCACCACCAAGCCCTCTCCCCCTCGGCTGCCAGAAAAAACAGAGCAGTGTGCTCTGCTCTTATGCGAGGGGGTATATATAGGCACCTCATTGGTCCCGGTTGGTGGCTTGAACCGGGACTAAAGGGCAGCCTTTGGTCCCGGTTCGTGGCACCAAACGGGACCAATGGTGGTGGGCTAGGAGCGAGGCTCATTGGTCCCAGTTCGTCCCACCAACCAGGACCAAAAGGTCCAAACGAACCGGGACCAATGGCCCACGTGGCCCGACCGGCCCCCGGGGCCCACGAACCGGGTCCAATGCCACCATTGGTCCCGGTTCTGGATTGAACCGGGACTAATGGGCTGACCCGGCCTGGACCAATGCCCCCTTTTCTACTAGTGACCGCCCAGCTCTACCTAAAACAAAATATCCCTCGTCGGCCTCCACCTCACCCCACCCTACTCCCACTCCCCGACGCGATCCCCCGACGCCCACCTCCACCCCGATGACCTCTCCTCTCTCAGTGGCGACCCATGGCGTCAGGCGGCCGCGGTGGCCCTCCAAGGGGCGGCTTGTGGTCGTCAAGCCTTAGCACACCGGAAATGGAGGAGCTCCTCCGTCTGGGCCTAATGGTGTCGCCCGGCTGCCGTCTGCCGCACGTTTTCCACACCACCGTGGACGGCTACCCGACGAGGGGGCCCGGCGCGACGCCAGACGAGCTTCGCCGCCACCGCGGTAGCCATTGGAACATCGACGACCATCCCGCATTTTGGGATGGGAAGGTCTACTGGACTGTCGTCGGCGAGCTCCGACGAGAGACGGGCGGCTCGTCATCTGTCCCGCACCGCTCAGGCTCGTCGTCTGCCCCGCACCGCCGGAGGAGCTCCCCCAGTTCGTTCCACCGTCCGGCTATTGCAGTTGCCGGACCGTCCGCCCCTCCCGCCATCGAGATCCCACCGGAGCAGCTCTTGCTGCGCGAGGACGGCGACCCTGACGAGTGCCCTGGGTACCTCCTCGTCCTACGGGCGTCGGAGGCAGAGGCGGCCGCCGCAGCGGCGGAGGCGAGAGAGGCTTCTGAACTGCATGTGGCACTGGACGCGGCGGCAGCTATGGAGGCGCAGGCAGATGCAGCTGAGGTTCAGGCGGCACTCGACGTGGCGGCGGCCATGGTGGCGGTGCAGGCGCCTGCGGCCGCGCCTGCGGTGGAGGATGATGGCAACGACTGGGTCGACGGCAAGAGCAGCGGTGACGGCGACGCGGGTGAGGTCGTGGACCTCGCCGACTCCGACGACAAGTAGGTTAGGTTTAGATTAGGTCTATGTTTAATTAAATTTCGTTATGTACTAATGTAAGATGAATGGTGTGTCGGTCGTCGTAAGCTATTATGAAATATCGCTATGCTTGAATGCAATTTAGATGAAAATTGTTATGAAATATTTTGATTAGATTCTCGAATTTCAAAATAATTTTTAAAGAGAAGTTAGCCAAAAGAAATAAAAACTGAAAAGTTAACCGAAAAAATAGAAAGGAAAATTAAAACGATATAAAAGAAATAAAATATGAGATAACAAAAGAAAATAAAATAAAACAAAATTAGAAGAGAGGAAAAATGTAAAAATAAAGAAAAAGGCATAAGTAGTATAACTTTAAAAAATCAAAATTTTCACCCAAATATCATTTGTTGATCTTTTTTTGAACCCAGTATTCAAGCAAAATTATGTTGGAAATAATTTTAAGCAACGGGAATGTTTTAGGATTGTAGGTCAAATTTTGGACATCTCTAGATCAACACCAAATTTTGCCACGAGGTGGTCCAGTCCAACCGTATCAAAAGCACCGCCTTCCACTTGAAGTAGGTGAGCGTCTTCACAGAATGTACCCAACTTTTGGCAGGGCATGTGGGGGCCCACCCGTGTACACCCACGCCGAAAATGAACGAAATCCAACAACGAACGCATGTTGCGTCACGTCCAGGCACTGTTTTAGAGGTTTTCGGCCCGGAAAATCCTAAAAAATCCATACAGTGTCGAAACGCGGAAAAAACTTGGCGTGCATGCTTGCCACGGTCATTGTAGCCCATGAAAAAATGAGCCCATTTGGCGGACGCGAAGGAGAGACATACACTTGAGAGGGTCCATTCCCCCTTACCGAAAGCACCGCCTTCCACATGAAGTAGGTGAGTGCTTTCACGAAATGTACCCAACTTTTGGCAGGGCGTGTGGGGGCCCACCCAGGTACCCCACACCGAAAATGAACGGAATCCGATAACGAACGCACGTTGCGTCAAGTCCGGGCACTGTTTTAGGGGTTTTCGGCCCGAAAAATCCTAGAAAATCCATACAGTGTCAAAGCTCGAAAATATTTGGCGTGTGTGCTTGCCACGGTCATTGTAGCCCATGGAAAAAAATGAGCCCGTTTGGCGGATGCGAAGGAGAGACATACACCCGAGGGTCCATTCCCCCCTTACCG
>NW_025225833.1:0-811 GCF_018294505.1 Triticum aestivum | reverse complement strand
TCCAAATTGGATCGGGAGGGGGAGAGGGAGTGGCGTCGTGGGGGGGGGGAGTGGGAGAGCGGTAGTGGCTAGGGTTTCGGTGATGGGGGAATATGGGGAGTGGGGTGTGGACCGGCCGGTTGGGCCAGGTGGGTCGTCTGGCCCAGCTGGCCACGGGGCCTTTTCTCTTTTTATTTTCTTGTTTACTGTTTTGTATTCTTCTCCTTTTTCTTTATTTTCTTTACTGTTTTCTCACATTTCCTAAACATTTTAGTTTTGGGAAAATACATAGGTTGCACCTAATTTAGTAAACTTAATTATGTCATATTCTGAACATTTTTGTTTTGATAATTGAAAACTTTTATTGTTTGTCAAAAATTCAAATTAGATTTCAAAACGTTTTGATCTAACGCGATGTTAGTAACAGTAATGGAGGTGACGTGGCATGATTACTGTAGGTTTACTGTAGCTTAATTATCCGGGCGTCACAGGGGACCACCCGGGTACCCCACGCTAAAAATGAACAAAATCCGACAACGAACGCACGTTGCGTCACGTCCGGGCAGTGTTTTAGGGGTTTTCGGCCCGGAAAATCGTTGAAAATCCATACGGTGTTGAAATGCAAAAAAAATTTGGCGTGCGTGCTTGCCACGGTCATTGTAGCCCGTGGAAAAAAATGAGCCCGTTTGGCGGATGCGAAGGAGAGACATACAACCGAGGGTCCATCCCCCCCTTACCGAAACTACTGGCTTCCACATGAAGTACCTGAGCGCTTTCACGGAATCTACTCAACTTTTGGCAGGGCGTGTGGGGGCCCACCCATGTAACCCAC
>NW_025225832.1:28637-65857 GCF_018294505.1 Triticum aestivum | reverse complement strand
AAAAAAAAAGAGGACATGCATGGAAAAAAGTAAAAAAGAGGCATGCATGACAAAAAATAAAATAAAAGACAAGTTTGGTAAGATATAAATAGTGATAAAACATGGACCAATACCTATGATATGCATGGTAAAAATAGTGATGAAATAGGGCGCAAGTATCTGCGTCCACAGGAGACCATGCAAACATGTTTTTTCCAGACAAAAAGAAACTCTTTTTATGATTAAAAAGTCTCGTATCTTTTTAACAACCTTTTAAACAACTCTTCATGTATTTAAGAAATATGCATGTGAAAAAAGTGTTCAAGAGTTACCTAAGTTGGTGATTCTTAAACTAAAAACTGCCATTGATGCACACATGTCTCCGTATTGTGCTAATGTGTTATCATTTGTTTTTGTCATTTTTCTTTGCTCGCCCGTAACAACACCCCATTCCAAACATGACATGAATAAATGCATGATCACTTGTCCGTTTCTTTATAAGAATTAAATCTACATGCAAGCCGTGTTGAAATAGAACACATGTAGAATCTTAAACTACCTTTGTAGGTTAAGACCATCTTTGTTTGGGCCGTCGCTGCAAATTCTCAGATTATAGACCATTTTTTGTAAATTAAGAGCGTGTGTTATTTTTTCTCCCATTGCAACGCATGGGCTTTTTTGTTACTATTTATGTATGTAAGATCATATCAACGCGGATCACTTAAACGCCTGCAAATATCTAAACTGGCCGGCCCCAAACTATTTTTCCCATCCAACGCGGGTCACCAAATCGCCCACACACGTGAAATGCCACAAACTACCCCAAATAAGGGGGAGGTATGAGGGAGTCCGGAGATCCGCCATATGAGACTCTGACACCCCGACCCACCACAAAACCCCACCCGGAGCTCTTGTTTTTCTCACAATTTGTCCCTGTTCTTTCCTCTATATCCACATGTGTTGAGACTAATTAACACCACCATCGTACCACCGCAGACGTCGCTCAGGCCTCATGGGACCTCCGTCGCTCCATCCAAGTGTCTGCCCCGCCTTGGACTACGTTGCGAACTCCATGGTGTGGCCGCCAGCTACATACCCTTCGCCCCTGGCTGTGCCTTCCATGGCGGAGAACAAGACCTACAAGTGTCTGGGCACATGCCATGGCAATTTTTTTACGTTCTCGTTGTTTACTTTGAAGGACACATGATGATTTCGGATGAGAAGTGCTTCTACACCGAGTTCATGAATTCTTCTTCGTCCGTTGGTGAAAAAGATGAGGAGGACATGGCGATGATGAGGGCGATTCTTGAAGAAACGAAGACGGTGCATGTTTTCAAATTCAAGGGTTCAACAAAGGGACATTGAGTGTTGAATCGGCAGAGACCATGTGTGCATATGTATCTGTATGATGACTAATTTCCCTCGATTTTCTATAGAAAACCTATTTCCGATGTCGTTTTCGGACATGAAGAGATTTGTTCGAAAAAATCTACCAAGGTGTCGGGTCCTATGATGATTATGTCAAGATGAATAAGGATGTCATTGACCACATTGGGTTCTCTGGTTACTAAAAGTGCACAACTGTTGTCAGGATTCTTGCCTATGGCATTTCCACAAATTGGATGGACGAGTACCTCTGGATGTCGCGAAGCATGTGCCATGCCGTAGTCAGATCTGTTGCCTCAATGGTCAAGGTGTTTGAACCAAAGTAATTAAGAAAGCCAAATACCGAAGAGACAACAAAGCTCATGGCACTTGGATAATCAATATGGATTCCAAGTGTGCTCGAATCCCGGATTGCATGCACTTAAAAAATGGAAGAAGTGCCCATATGCTCAACAAGGACAATACCAGAGCCATCATAAATCTCACCATCATTCTTGAAGTAGTTACATGACAAGACCTCTCAATCTAAGACTCTTTCTTTGGCATGTCTGACTCTCATAATAACATCAACGTGTTGCAGCGGTCTCCATTGTTTGCAAGGTTGTGTGCTGGCGAAGCTCGCGTGTGCAACTATACCATCAAATTGGCTTGTATACAACAAGGGATACTATCTCTCTGATGGTATCTATCCTCTGTTGGCGACCTTTGTCAAGACCATATCTTCGAGCCATGGGGTAACAGAAGATATCACTTTACTCGAAAAAGTGCGAGAAACGATGTGGCGAGGACATTTGGAGTGCTCCAATTTCGATTTGCAGTTGTTCGTCGACCTAGTATACAATTGTACCCATAGATATGTTCAAAGGTGATTACAACTTGTTTGATCATGCACACCATGATTGTGCAGGATGAGGATGATAGATTTTTGCATGGTCTACAATTTCAAGAGATGGGTGATCCTATCCATCTTTCCACAGTAGAATACGATAGCGTCTCAACAATTTCTCTAAATGTATCATTAGATCCACGATCGAGGAACTCATACACATGTTCAAAATCGACTGGTTGAGTATTTGTGTGAGTTCCATATAGATAATTTGAACATGTGCCCAGATAATTTGGATTCAAATTTGAATTATTTTATTCCACAACTTCATATTTGGACTGTAGTACTTATATTTAAACTATTATTGCAATAGAATATTTATCTTTTAATTAAGGACAAATTGTGCTATTTATCGTTGATCGTTTTTAGTACTCCGAGTATAATAACAAAACTTAGGACAATTCCAACGCAAATCACCAAAACAGACATCACCAAACACATCTGGACGTGTCCACGGACATTGTTAGGAGCAGAGGCCACCCAACCGCAAACACCAAATGTTAAACCCATTTCAAACGAATCTTTAGAAAAGGACAATAATCATGCTACCAAGATGATATTTGTTAAATTTCAATACAACCAAAGATGGATGAAATATAACAAAGTTTCAGCTAGAATCGAATGAAATTTAACTACGTAAACTAAACTAAGCGAGGCACCTCGTAGGCATGACCTCCAAAGCCGTCTTCCTTTCAATGGCATATTCTTACGTTTACTCAGACCACAACATGGCAGCAGAGAAGTTTAGTCAAACACGCTAAAATCGAGAGGATTTGTTTTCCATGCTTTATTTCTGGGTTAACTATGTGCATTCCCTTACAAAAAAAATGTACATTCCAATTAAGCACCTCCTCCATTGGGCTGGCTCCTCGCCGTTTCGATGGAACCATTCCTATTGCATTCTACAAATCAAACAACACCCATAGAAAGAAAAAAATCGTGGATCACAGTCCTATAAAAATTCTACTATGAATGAAAGCAGCCCTTAGGAGTAGTATGAGTGGGATTTCGTATTACTCCTTCTAAAAGGACTAATCAGCACGTCCCCCGTATCCAACGAAAACCAAAAAATAGATGAATGGAGTCCTGGCCATGGGAGAATGTCAGATCCAAGAAATGGGGTCCTGGCCACACACACACACTGTACTTTGTAGTACTATGCCGGGCATAAAAAAGGGAAGCACAAGCCCCTAAAGAACAAAGGAAGCACAACCACACGGACACGGGGGCTACTCTTTGGAAGGATGAGAGAAGTATTATAAAAAATAATGGGAAAAGCAAAGGAACGGGACTGCCATCGCCCTTACTCTCTACATCCATGTATTTCATATTCTGTCCCCTATTTTCATACTAAACCATGCAGCATTGATAAAAACTATGTAGATCATGAGCGGACATACAAATGCACAATCGCTTCATCAAAAGATCACAGTCGGATCATCGAAAGATAGCCAACGTTCACATAATACACTTAATACGGCGCACAAGTTAAAACTACAAATAAAAACTTGAAATAAAGACGGATTTTCACCACTTCCGCGCTGACCCTTTGCCCTTCCGGTCGCCAGAGCTGCTGTAGGAGTCCGTGGTAGGAGGTGGGTCCACGTCGGAGCCGTCAGACCCGTTGGAGGAGGAGGAATCAGAGATGACGATGAAGCCTTGCAACCGCCGGACGACGTGGTCTTGCTGGCGCTTGAGCTTGGCCACCCTCGCTGCTTTGGCCGCCTCCCGCTCGGATTGCTCAATGCCGAGACGGAGCTGCTTTGCGTTGAGCCTTCGGGCCTTCGTCTCCGCCTCAGTCAATGACCGGCGGCATGCCCACTCGAAGAGCCAGTCCCCCTCGTCGGGCACCCGACGGCGGCAGGTGGACTGCACAGACCCGTCGAACCCGCCCGCCATCTCCCTAGCCCTCTACCTCTCACGGCGGAAAACTCGTGCCTCTAAATCCGGAGTCTGCATCCGCGGCGTCGGCTGAGCGGGCACTAGAACCCAGCAATTAATGTCCGCGCGGAGCAGCGGCCGGAGGTGGAGGAGGCCGTTGGGCGGGAGGAGTAGATCTGGCAGGCCTCGCTGATCCACGCGCTAGGGCTTCTGCGGGACGAGGGGTTTTGTGGGGTCGGGGTGGGTCAACGGTGGGTCGGGCTGATGTGGCGGGCGTGCCCAGACCGCCACATATCCACCTTACATTTGGGACGGATATGAGGGGTGCCGGTCAGTCCGGGCATTTGAGACCCGTTTGAGAGCTCTGATTGGGTCGGTATTTTGTGACCGGTCAGTGACTGGACGGCTTTTCCGGACGTATGAGATGGATATTGGGCGCCCCGTTGTAGATGCTCTTAATCAATACTACTACACCCCATGGTATAGGAGTTGTACTATAGGAGTAGTCTTGTGGACCCCACCCCACAGGTTCCCACCATCTAATAAACAAAGAGACGTGATCTTTTCTGTGTCTCCTTGTGTGCCATCCCGTGATCACGTCCGTCAGGTGGGTTAACGGAGCAAGCAGATGTCGCAGAACCGAGCGGAGCGGACCCGAGGCGCGGCCTGCACTGCAACTTTTGGTTTTGTCTTTTTTTTTCTAGCCCTTGTTCTTTTCCTGCTCTCATCCCCTGGGACAGTAGTTTTGCCTAGCGTGGCAGGGAGTTCCCGTTTCTTTACATCTGCCCTCTCCCATGCCTTTTTTTTTAGAAAACCCTCTCCCATGGCTATGACTACTTCCATCTATTTGGGGTCTTGGTTGGATTTGATCAACTGTTGTTTTTTCTTCTTTTTTATTTATTATTGCAGGCCTTTTTGGTTTCATCTATTTGTATTTCTGTACAGTTAAAAGGGAGTTTGTGGTCGTGATGGTACGTCGTGGTTTGGTTTGGTTTCGTATGTTTGTTGGTTTCACGTTACTTATGAAGAGCGTCATTCTTTGGACGGGAGGATCATGTGAATTATGGAGAGTATCAGTCTTTGGACAGGCGTACCGCGTTAATTATGGCTAGTATTATTGAGCATTGGATGTGAGGATAAAATTAATTATGGAGAGTATCAAAGACGAGAGGATCACGATAATTATGAAAAGTATCATCTAGCGTTGTACGGGAGGATCACTAGGATATTGATGCTCCCGTTGCAACGCACTAGCAATTAGCTAGTTTTAATTACATGGGGACGTGCTGATGATTCCGTTCCAAAGGAGTACTGAGGCCGCACTTGCAATGGATGTAATTTAACACGAGTTTATTTTACTTATTGGTCAAGAGCATTTGCTGGACGGAAACAAAAATGACAGGCGGAGGCCTGTATTTTTTACGAGGGTATTTAGAATGGAAACAATAATCCAAAATGACCTAAGTAATCGTAGTCAAATAAATAAATAAAGATATTCATACTACTCCTAAGGGCTGCGTTGATTCATACGAATTTTCATAGGATTGTGATTCATGTTTTTTTTCTATGGGTGTTGTTTCATTTGTAGATGGCAATCCCCAGGAATGATTCTGTCACACCAACGAGAAGCCATCCCGATGGAGGAGTGGTGAAGTTCAGAGCGGCTGGTTCGACGTGGTTCATGGTGACGGCCAGGGCACTCATCCTGCACGGTGCACCAGCGAAGCAGGGCCACGAATTTGAGCACCATAGCAGGCATTCCCATGGCAGGTAATATGGTGACCACGGCACGAGACGAAGAAGCGACAGTGAGGGTGGCTGCTTGAACCATGGCAACGATGAATGCCAGCATGGTAGCGTCGACTAGCATAGGCAGATCAATGGCTCTCCCTGTGAAGTAATTAAACAAAGGTAAAGACAAGAGCATGCGGATTCATCCTTTGAAATCCTGTGACATTTCTTTTCTCATTATTTCACTTTCATGCTGCTCGGCACATGCATGAGGAAAACGTGTGTGGAGTAAAAGTGAATTAAATCAACTAACATTGATTCTCACTGGTTGATGGGTATTTATACAAGTTTATGTTGCTGTTGAGAATGATAGTGATTGCTACAATGCCACACAAAATCTTAACTGTTAATGGCATTTGGATATGTTAATGCCGGTTTGCTAATTAAGAGTGAACCTTCATGTGCTAAAACTATCCCTAACAACACCATACACCGCCAACTTACAAATTATTCCCATGCCTAACAAGGATTCAGCTTCAAAAAGGAATACGGTGACATCCCATATCGCGACGTAAAGGTGCTTAATTACTTGGAATGTACATGCAAATCCTCTCGACTTTAGTGCGTCTGACTAAAATTCCCTGCCGCCCCAGTGTTTCCCGAATCCACCTAAGAATATGCACACAAAAGGGAAAACTACCTTTCAGATCTATAGTTCATTTAGGGCTTGATATGTTACGACACATTATTTTACATGAATTATGACACATCTCATACATTGAAGAAAGGTGTGCTCTGCTAGGTATTAGAAGAGACTCTCAACAAGGGAAGATGACACAATCTCTTTTTCTTTTTAACTTAACAACAAGCGTAGAACACAAGCATACTCCACAACATTCATGACCTTTTATAGAAAAATTATAATGCAACCCAATACAAGGGAAGAAACTGTATACATGACCATCCTTTTCACAACCGGTCTCTGCATGATGGTGTCAAAGATGCTTGATTTCTTTGAATTGTTGAAAGCACTCAGTAGCTGTACGTGGGTAATGAATTGTTGAAAGCATTCAGTACAATCGAAGGCAATGATGCGGCTGCATGTGCAACTAGAGGGGAAGCAACATCTACTTCTTCTGATCCAAAGATGAAGAAAGAAGAATGCAAAATCAAGAATCCACATATCAACAACGAATGCATGGAGAAGATATTAGTCCAACTAGTGGGAGCAGTTACGGAAGTTGGAAATCTTCTAAAATGCATACTTGTAGTTCTTGTTTTCTTTGGTCTTGCTATTCTAGCAAAGATTTGGTGATGCCTTTTGTATCCAATGTTGTTATAATAAAGCAAAGCAATGCAATATGCTAGATCAAATTAAGTTGAAAATTTGAGTTTTGCGGGCCGAGAGGAGCTGCGCCAGATCAGAGGTCGCAACCCCAACCCGTAAAAAAACATATTCTGGGAATATCCTTTTTTACGGGTTCATTATGCGGAGTCTGTAACTGCGGCCGTCCGCGCCAGCCCGCAAAGGTGATGTTCCGCGAACTGCAAAAATGTTTTGCTGGTCGGGAGGATGCGGGGTCTGCTAGAGTTGCTCTAACAAAGGTTGAGCCAGCTTTCAGCAAGAACACGAGCACCTTGACCTTGGTCACCGGATTCATGGCGCGCCGCAGCACTTAGTCGCCAACTGACGCAATTACCAAGGATTTGAGGATGAAGTCGAGCAGGCCCGTGCAGCCGATGTATGCGTGCGCCGCTGCCGCGTCGTGCACCTCCTGGCCGCCATCGCCGTAACAAAGGTCGCCGGCACGCGGGTCTGCCGTGTCGACCAGTCACCAGTGGCTCACGCTGCGCCGCTCTCCCACATCCTCGAGCGTGCAGGCATTGTTTCTCCACGTCGATGCGCACGCCATCGTGGTTCGTCCCTCCTCTGACGCCTTGCCGCCGCCCGCCGGGGCTGTCGTCGGCGACGTCGTACAGGAGAGCACCTCCATGGACGCCCCTGTGCGGCCATGCGGATCGAGAAAAATAAGCCTGAACCCGGCGTCCTCCATCGGTGCTGCCCAGCACTTTACCCGCTCGTGCCGCTACCGCCTCTCCGTGCGCGTGCTCCGGAGACCGTCGCTGATGAGACTGGGGTTGGATAAAAGCTTGCAGCTCGGCAAGGGCGGGCGAACAGCACGATGTGCACGAGCGCAGTGTTGGTGGCATCGAGGCGCCATTGGCGGCCATCAGCGGCGCAGTTGAAGAGGAAGTGGATGAGGCAGAGGCTGGACCGTGCTGATTTTCAGGAGAGAACAGAGGGGATTGAGGATAGAAGATGTATATGACACATGGGGCATGGGCGTCAGTGAGAGTAAACTGTGATCCTGGGCGGGATGGATCATTTCCTAGTGCGCCAAACATGTTCAGGACTGATATTGACCGGGTTCAAAAGTGGTTAGGGTACCAATTTCAGGGATTCAAAGATGAGGGTTTAATTTCGACAAGCTCTACGGGTTTAAGGTTTAAAAGAGACTTCACTCCACCTTCACTCCACCTTCACTCCACCCATAACAGCAGATGCTCGAGAGCGATCGAATCTGTTTGCCTCGATCTGTTTGCTGCGCGCGGATATACGTACTCAGCGCGGTCCTTGGCGAGGTTTTTATATACAACATAAAAGCAAGGGTGATTGTGGTTATAAATAGAAGTCCAATCCGAACTCGTACCCGTCAGAGCTACCAGCCGTACAGGTGGAGCAATCCTTACCCGATTAGGCACATGAGGAGACGCAGAACATGGAAGTATTCCTTCGATTCGCCGTCGGGCCAGCATAGACCCACCGACCTTTCCTCTCTACGTATAACCTGCTCGGTTTAGTGCATCTCTGAAAATAAATCATCAAACAAATGCCACCAAATGTCCGCGAACGCATTCAAACATGGGTTCAAACATATTCATGCACAGCCGGCCGGGTATAGGCCATCCAACGGTGATCATCAGATGTTTGTCCTCTCAAGGACCCTACAACATTCATCATCGAGTTGCCCCCTGTCTTGACTGGACTGTCCGGACATTTTTTTTGTCGTCTAACGGTGGTTACCAATATTGTCCGGACTAGTTCGGACATCCAAAATACCATAAAACGAAACTAAACGGAGAGGCAGTTTGCAGGCGTCCGGAATAGTTCGCCTCTACTGTCTACACCCTTTGGTTTATCTCAGTCACAGGTGCCTACACCTGCGAATGCATCGGCTTTGGTGGCTCCGCTGTCTAACATGCAGGTACAGTCCAAGACCAAGGTTAAGAAGAGGGTTCGTTGTTGGAAGTGTGCGGTTGATACAAATGCAGTGAAAGATTGCACTGTGCAACAATCTGTTATATTTGTGACAAAATAGCACATCCGACGTTGCGGTGCCCCATTCTTAAACTCCCAAAACCCAGTGCTTATTTTTCCGAAGTTGGCCTAGGAGACTTACTTTGCTCAGTTGCCCGATTGCGTTGTGAAAGATCACTTGGCACCGACACAGAGACCGATCGCCCATGTCCAGGTTAGTGGCCTGATGATAGGGGCTAGCATTGTCGAGAGCCAGATTGCCTGGAGATGTCCGATACATGATCATTGGAAGTGGAAGACTATTCAACATGGGTCCAATGCTTACCTTGTTAGCTTCCCGTCTTTCAAGGATTTGGACAGGCTGCATGGAATCCAGATGAATGTGACGTCAGTCAATTCCCAGATGACCGTTACCGTATGGAGATCACAGCAGGTTCCGCATAAGGTCGAACTTCGGCAGATTTGGCTACATGTCGAGGGTGTTCCCCATAAGGTGCATCCTTTTTTGGGCTTGTGGGCCGTTGGTACTCTTATGGGTAAGACCTTGGATGTGGATCTCTTTAGCCTGCGACGCCGTGGAGTTGTCCGTATTCTCGTTGCTATGACCAACACTCAGATTTTGTCAAAGGACAAGGATGATGCTGGGCCTTTTGTCGCGACGGGTGTGATGGTCAAGCTCAAGGGCTACGCATTCACGTTCAGGTGGGAGCCAGCAGGATACACTCCGGATCCAGACTTTGTTCCGTTTATTTGGAGACGCAAGGGTGATGATGTGTTGTTGCCACAGGCCTCTCTCTCTCGCAGCACAGAGTTTTGCCGGCGACGAACGCCGCCACGGGCACCAACGCCCAAATATTTTCTTTTTTCAGCTCGCTCTTCCGCAACTAGTACAGAGGCGGGGGATTTATACTCTGGCTCACACACGGCCAGCCGCCACACTCGGCCACGCACGCACTAACCAACCGCACACACGTAGCCCGTTTACTTGGCCGGCACACACACGTAGCTAGCTTATCCATCTAATGCATGCACGCATGACCCGGCCACTAACTCACGGCCGACTAATCAGCTAACTACTGACGCTACGTACGCACATGCATGCCGGTGACAATGCAACTAGTTGATCTACTAACCAACTATCTACATACATCCTAATCTTGACTTGCCGTCCCCGGAGTTGTTGCAGCTCCCGTCGTCGATGTCGCCACGACCGTGACCCAGCCCGCGGACCCAACCTGGCGCACTTACGCCGGTCGCACCGTGCTCCGTCACGACCCCGGCGACATAAGCCGAGCTCCATCTCCGCCGGTGACACACGTCTGGCGTCCCTCCGCGCCCCGCACGTCCCAACGCGCACCTGACGCGCCCGACGAGCCCAACCGCACCAGTGCGTCCCGCACGTTCCGCGCGCATCCGTCGCGCCCGACTAGCCCGACAGCACCAGACGCTCACTGTGTGCCGATTCCGCGTCCGCCATGGCAGACGCCAGTGACAAACGCCGGAAGGATGTAGCTGAACTCGAGCACGGACTCGAGCACCACGGCGACATTCGCCTCCTCCCAACATCAACCGCACGCTCGTACGCGCGCCCGCGGTCCCGACGCACCCGACGCGTCCCGTGCGCACCCATAACACGCACCGGTCGCGCCCGACTCGCCGCCGCGTCTTATTGCCCTGCACCGCCGCGGCCTCAACCGCAGCGCAAAACCTCCATGCCGCCACGGCGCGCCACCGCGCAGGTCCTCCGGGGCCGCCGTGGCTCTGTGCCACGCGTCGAGCCGCTGCGATCTCTGCGCCACCACGCAGGTTCTCCGCGACCTCCTCGTCTCCGCGACCACCATGGTCTTCGCGCGCACGACATCACACCGCACAGCCACAAACTTGCCACGCGTCGCCGTCACCACGCGCTCGCCGCGCGCCGCAGCCGATGCCTCCATGTCGGCCGCGCACGCTGCGTCCGCCGTGGCCACCGCGACCTCCTCGCCGCACCGCGCACCTCCATACACCGACACACGGCCCGGAGCTTCACCTCGCAGCCGCCGGCGAACGCTGCCACCGCCGCCACGCCTCCGACACGGCAAGCACGCCCAAGACACCAAGCTCTGATACCAATTGTTGTTGCCACAGGCCTCTCTCGCGCGGATGGAGGTAGAAGATGAACCGGAGGAGACCAGCACAGAGTTTTGCCGGCGACGAACGCCGCCACGGGCGCACCAACGCCCAATTTTTTCTTTTTTCAGCTGGCTCTTCCGCAACCAGTACAGAGGCGGGGGATTTATACTCTGGCTCACACAGGGCCAGCCGCCACACTCGGCCAAGCACGCACTAACCAACCGCACACACGTAGCCCGTTTACTTGGCCGGCACACACACGTAGCTAGCTTATCTATCTAATGCATGCACGCATGACCCGGCCACTAACTCACGGCCGACTAATCAGCTAACTACTGACGCTACGTACGCACATGCACGCCGGTGACAACGCAACTAGTTGATCTACTAACCAACTATCTACATGCATCAAGATTAATGCTAATACTTTCCTCCTAATCTTGACTTGCCGTCCCCGGAGTTGTTGCAGCTCCCGTCGTCGATGTCGCCACGACCGTGACCCAGCCCGCGGACCCGACCTGGCGCACTTACGTTGGTCGCACCGTGCTCCGTCACGACCCCGGCGACATACGACGCCGCTCCATCTCCGCCGGTGACACACGCCTGGCGTCCCTCCGCGCCCCGCACGTCCCGCGCGCACCCAACGCGCCCGACGAGCCCGACCGCACCAGGGCATCCCGCACGTTCCGCGCGCATCCGTCGCGCCCGACGAGCCCGACAGCACCAGACGCTCACTGTGTGCCGCCTCCGCGTCCGCCATGGCAGCCGCCAGTGACAAACGCCGGAAGGATGTAGCTGAACTCGAGCACGGACTCGAGCACCACGGCGACATTCGCCTCCTCCCAACATCAACCGCACGCTCATATGCGCGCCCGCGGTCCCGACGCGCCCGACGCATCCAGTGCGCACCCATAACACGCACCGGTCGCGCCCGACTCGCCGCCGCGTCTTATTACCCTTTACCGCCGCGGCCTCAACCGCAACACCTCCTTGCCGCCATGGCGCGCCACCGCGTAGGTCCTCCGGGGCCGCCGTGGTTCCGTGCCACGCGCCGAGCCGCTGCGACCTCTGCGCCACCACGCAGGTCCTCCGCGACCTCCTTGTCTCCGCGACCACCATGGTCTTCGCGCGCACGACATCACACCGCACAGCCGCAGTCTTGCCACGCGTTGCCGTCACCACGCGCTCGCCGCGCGCAGCAGCCGATGCCTCCATGTCGGCCGCGCACGCTGCGTCCACCGCGGCCACCGCGGCCTCCTCGCCGCGCCGCGCACCTCCATAGACCGACACACGGCCCGAAACTTCACCTCGCAGCCGCCGGCGAACGCCGCCACCGCCGCCACGCCTCCGACACGACAAGCACGCCCAAGACACCAAGCTCTGATACCAATTGTTGTTGCCACAGGCCTCTCTCACGCGGACGGAGGTAGAAGATGAACCGGAGGAGACCAGCCCAGAGTTTTGCCGGCGACGAACGCCGCCACGGGCGCACCAATGCCCAAATATTTTCTTTTTTCAGCTGGCTCTTCCGCAACTAGTACAGAGGCGGGGGATTTATACTCTGGCTCACACAGGGCCAGCCGCCACACTCGGCCACGCACGCACTAACCAACGCACACATGTAGCCCGTTTACTTGGCCGGCACACACACGTAGCTAACTTATCCATCTAATGCATGCACGCATGACCCGGCCACTAATTCATGGCCGACTAATCAGCTAACTACTGACGCTACGTACGCACATGCACGCCGGTGACAACGCAACTAGTTGATCTACTAACCAACTATCTACATGCATCAAGATTAATGCTAACACTTTCCCTCCTAATCTTGACTTGCCATCCCCGGAGTTGTTGCAGCTCTCGTCGTCGATGTCGCCACGACCGTGAACCAGCCCGCGGACCCGACCTGGCGCACTTACGCCGGTCGCACCGTGCTCCGTCACGACCCCGGCGACATACGCTGAGCTCCATCTCCGCCGGTGACACACGCCTGGCGTCCCTCCGCGCCCCGCACGTCCCGCGCGCACCCGACGCGCCCGACGAGCACAACCGCACCAGTGCGTCCCACACGTTCCGCGCGCATCCGTCGCGCCCGACGAGCCCGACAGCACCAGACGCTCACTGTGTGCCGCCTCCGCGTCCGCCATGGCAGCCGCCAGTGACAAATGCCGGAAGGATGTAGCCGAACTTGAGCACGGGCTCGAGCACCACGGCGACATTCGCCTCCTCCCAACATCAACCGCACGCTCGTACGCGCGCCCATGGTCCCGACGCGCCCGACGCGTCCAGTGCGCACCCATAACACGCACCGGTCGCGCCCGACTCGCCGCCGCGTCTTATTGCCCTGCACCGCCGCGGCCTCAGCCGCAGCGCAACACCTCCATGCCGCCACGGCGCGCCACCGCGCAGGTCCTCCGGGGCCGCCGCGGCTCCGTGCCACGCGCCGAGCCGCTGCAACCTCTGCACCACCACGCAGGTCCTTCGCGACCTCCTCGTCTCCGCGACCACCATGGTCTTCGCGCGCACGACATCACACCGCACAACCACGGACTTGCCACGCGTCGCCGTCACCACGCGCACGCCGCGCGCCGCAGCCGATGCCTCCATGTCGACCGCACACGCTGCGTCCGCCGCGGCCACCGCGGCCTCCTCGCCGCGCCGCGCACCTCCATAGACCGACACACGGCCCGGAGCTTCACCTCCCAGCCGCCGGCGAACGCTGCCACCGCCGCCACGCCTCCGACACGGCAAGCACGCCCAAGACACCAAGCTCTGATACCAATTGTTGTTGTCACAGGCCTCTCTCGCGCGGATGGAGGTTGAAGATGAACCGGAGGAGACCAGCACAGAGTTTTGCCGGCGACGAACGCCGCCACGGGCGCACCAACACCCATTTTTTCTTTTTTCAGCTGGCTCTTCCGCAACCAGTACAGAGGCGGGGGATTTATACTATGGCTCACACAGGGCCAGCCGCCACACTCGGCCACGCACGCACTAACCAACCGCACACACATAGCCCGTTTACTTGCCCGGCACACACATGTAGCTAGCTTATCTATCTAATGCATGCACGCATGACCCGGCCACTAACTCACGGCCGACTAACCAGCTAACTACTGACGCTACGTACGCACATGCACGCCGGTGACAACGCAACTAGTTGATCTACTAACCAACTATCTACATGCATCAAGATTAATGCTAATACTTTCCCTCCTAATCTACTTGCCGTCCCCGGAGTTGTTGCAGCTCCCGTCGTGGATGTCGCCATGACCGTGACCCAGCCCGCGGACCCGACCTGGCGCACTTACGCCGGTCGCACCGTGCTCCGTCACGACCCCGCCGACATACGCCGAGCTCCATCTCCGCCGGTGACACACGCCTGGCGTCCCTCCGCGCCCCGCACGTCCCGCGCGCACCCGACGCGCCCGACGAGCCCAACCGCACCAGTGCGTCCCGCACGTTCCGCGCGCATCCGTCGCGCCCGACAAGCCCGACAGCACCAGACGCTCACTGTGTGCCGCCTCCGCGTCCGCCATGGCAGCCGCAAGTGACAAACGCCGGAAGGATGTAGCTGAACTCGAGCACGGACTCGAGCATCACGGCGACATTCGCCTCCTCCCAACATCAACCGCACGCTCGTACGCGCGCCCGCGATCCCGACGCGCCCGACGCGTCCCGTGCGCACCCATAACACGCACCGGTCGCGCCCGACTCGCCGCCGCATCTTATTGCCCTGCACCGCCGTGGCCTCAACCGCAGCGCAACACCTCCATGCCGCCACGGCGCGCCACCGCGCAGGTCCTCCGGGGCCGCCGCGGCTCCCTGCCACGCGCCGAGCCGCTGCGACCTCTGCGCCACCACGCAGGTCCTCCGCGACCTCCTCGTCTCCGCGACCATCATGGTCTTCGCGCGCACGACATCACACCGCACAGCCGCGGACTTGCCACGCGTCGCCGTCACCACGCGCTCGCCGCGCGCCGCAGCCGATGCCTCCATGTCAGCTGCGCACGCTGCGTCCGCCGCGGCCACCGCGGCCTCCTCGCCGCACCGCGCACCTCCATAGACCGACACACGGCCCGGAGCTTCACCTCGCAGCTGCCGGCAAACGCCGCCACCGCCGCCACGCCTCCGACACGGCAAGCACGCCCAAGACACCAAGCTCTGATACCAATTGTTGTTGCCACAGGCCTCTCTCGCGCTGACGGAGGTAGAAGATGAACCGGAGGAGACCAGCCCAGAGTTTTGCCGGCGACGAACGCCGCCACGGGCGCACCAACACCCAAATATTTTCTTTTTTTAGCTGGCTCTTCCGCAACTAGTGCAGAGGCGGGGGATTTATACTCTGGCTCACACAGGGCCAGCCGCCACACTCGGCCACGCACGCATTAACCAACCGCACACATGTAGCCCGTTTACTTGGCCGGCACACACACGTAGCTAACTTATCCATCTAATGCATGCACGCATGACCCGGCCACTAACTCACGGCCGACTAATCAGCTAACTACTGACGCTACGTACGCACATGCACGCCGGTGACAACGCAACTAGTTGATCTACTAACCAACTATCTACATGCATCAAGATTAATGCTAACGCTTTCCCTCCTAATCTTGACTTGCCGTCCCCGGAGTTGTTGCAGCTCCCGTCGTCGATGTCGCCACGACCGTGAACCAGCCCGTGGACCCGACCTGGCGCACTTACGCCGGTCGCACCGTGCTCCATCACGACCCGGGCGACATACGCCGAGCTCCATCTTCGCCGGTGACACACGCCTGGCGTCCCTCCGCGCCCCGCACGTCCCGCGCGCACCCGACGCGCCCGACGAGCCCACCCGCACCAGTGCGTCCCGCACGTTCCGCGCGCATCCGTCGCGCCCGACGAGCCCGACAGCACCAGACGCTCACTGTGTGCCGCCTCTGCGTCCGCCATGGCAGCTGCCAGTGACAAACGCCAGAAGGATGTAGCCGAACTCGAGCACGGACTCGAGCACCACAGCGACATTCGCCTCCTCCCAACATCAACCGCACGCTCGTACGCGCGCCCACGGTCCCGACGCGCCCGACGCGTCCGGTGCGCACCCATAACACGCACCGGTCGCGCCCGACTCGCCGCCGCGTCTTATTGCCCTGCACCGCCGCGGCCTCAACCGCAGCACAACACCTCCATGCCGCCACGGCGCGCCACCGCGCAGGTCCTCCGGGGCCGCCGCGGCTCCGTGCCACGCGCCGAGCCGCTGCGACCTCTGCGCCACCACGCAGGTCCTCCGCGACCTCCTCGTCTCCGCGACCACCATGGTCTTCGCGCGCACGACATCACACCGCACAGCCACGGACTTGCCACGCGTCGCCGTCACCACGCGCTCGCCGCACGCCGCAGCCGATGCCTCCATGTCGGCCGCGCACGCTGCGTCCGCCGCGGCCACCGCGGCCTGCTCGCCGCGCCGCGCACCTCCATAGACCGACACACGGCCCGGAGCTTCACCTCGCAGCCGCCGGCGAACGCTGCCACCGCCGCCACACCTCCGACACGGCAAGCTCGCCCAAGACACCAAGCTCTGATACCAATTGTTGTTGCCACAGGCCTCTCTCGCGCGGACGGAGGTAGAAGATGAACTGGAGGAGACCAGCACAGAGTTTTGCCGGCGACGAACGCCGCCACGGGCGCACCAACGCCCAATTTTTTTCTTTTTTCAGCTGGCTCTTCCGCAACCAGTACAGAGGCGGGGGATTTATACTCTGGCTCGCACAGGGCCAGCCGCCACACTCGGCCACGCACGCACTAACCAACCGCACACACGTAGCCCGTTTACTTGGCCGGCACACACACGTAGCTAGCTTATCCATCTAATGCATGCACGCATGACCCGGTCACTAACTCACGGCCGACTAATCAGCTAACTACTGACGCTACGTACGCACATGCACGCCGGTGACAACGCAACTAGTTGATCTACTAACCAACTATCTACATGCATCAAGATTAATGCTAACATGATGCTGATGATGATAATGGTGCGAAGGAGAAGGACGACAAGATGGACATCGCAGAACACACCGGAAACCCATCCATCAATTCATTCTCTAGTTCTGCGCCAGCGAAAGACATCCAGGTGCCTCAAGTGCAATAACGGGAGCTCGCGAGTCATGACATTGGTGATCGAAGTGGTTATGATTATTGCGGTCACTCCGCTCAACTCATCACCGCAGACACCGAGAGGCAAGGAACTCGCCGTCAAACTAGAGCCAACCCCACGTTGCGTGGTTGTCTCGAATGGTCTCCACGGGTACACCGCCAGGAGCTGTCTTCACGTTCCACGCCGCACGTTGAGTTTGCATCGCAGCCGTCGTCGCCATCTCTTACGGCAGCGTCGCCGCCCGAGGTTCACAAGTCGGTGCAGGCCACCGGCGGCTCGGCGGGGCGGCCGGACTCATCATCGGAGAAACGGCAGCCAGGGGGCAGGTGGCGTTGCAGCCATCGTCACCAACATTGACGGCAGCGACGCAGCCAGCTGTTTCCATGACGGTGCAGTACAGCGACGGCGAGGCAGGTCGACTGGATGGGGCTTCGAAGCACCAGCCACCAGCTGCGCTGGACGTGGCCACAAACCTACCTGCTCGGGACGTGTGGTCCAGAAGGGCCGGCGTTGGGTGTGCAGACTTGCATGCATGGACGTGTTCCTGAAGGGCCCGCCTTGGATGTGCAGACTTGCATGCATGGACGTGTTCCTGAAGGGCCCGCCTTGGATGTGCAGACATGCATGCATGGACGTGGTCGCCTTGGGTGTGCACACATACATGCACGCACCCATGGCTGCTACCCAGCCCGAGGCGCCGGTGGAGCTGGACACGTCCACTACTTCCGCGTTTGCTGGTACGAATGAGCGCACAACCTCGACAAGTATTCCGTCGCCACTCAAATCCTTTTTAGCTTTTTGCAATACTACCATTGTTTCTAAGTTGAATAATGTGGGTGTGGATGTTAGTCTGGAAAGAATGAGAAGGATATTTTTATTTCAACAAACGCTTTGAAACATTGGGAATATGATCGATTAAAAGTTGTTCCACATGTTTCTAGCTAGTCTTTTGCCGCCCATAATGAGGAGGAGGAGGAGCTGCATGCCACATCAGGATGGTTAGCTACTCTCTCATCTAATAGGAGCGGTTTCGGATGTGGGTCTAGATGAACCCGGGCTTAATTCTTTGTTTGAGCTTATAGCCTCCGGACGTAAATCAAAGACGGCAAGTTCGAAAAAAGATTGTAAGTCCCATAAGAGGACGAATTTTTTTAAATCTCATACTGTTTCCCATGAAAGAGATGTTTTTTAATAGCAGAGGTCTTGGTGACTTGGCTAAATATTTATTCATTGCGGAGTGTCATAGGGAATACAAT
Source organism: Triticum aestivum (assembly GCF_018294505.1). NCBI lineage: Eukaryota > Viridiplantae > Streptophyta > Magnoliopsida > Poales > Poaceae > Triticum > Triticum aestivum. The sequence continues at coordinate 47,165 of NW_025225832.1, read as the reverse complement.
TTAGATTTTTTGGCTATCTCTGAAACGGGGAGACGTGACTCCTCAGTAAGTCTGTTTAACCGTCTTCCTGGCCGGATAAACTTCACTTGAGTTTCACGACCACCTAGAGGTCATTCTGGGGGCATCATACTTGGCGTAAACACGGGGACTATGGATGTGTTGGCTAGTTCAGATGGTAATTTTCACGTTAAACTCCATATTCGCAACAAGGCCGACAACTTCATATGGACCCTTGTCGTAGTGTATGGGGCAACCCAGGATGAGTTCAAGGCTGATTTTCTCCGTGAATTGGTTAATCTGGCAAAAGATAATCCCTACCCCATTCTTATAGGAGGGGATTTTAATTTGCTTTGATTCCCAAGTGAGAAAAGCCGCGGTAGGTTTGATAATCATTGGCCATTCCTTTCCGGCGATGCCGTCGATAGTCTAGATTTGCGAGAGGTTTCCATGGTTGGAAGACATTTCACTTGGGCGAACAGTCTTCCGGACCCGACATATGAGAAACTAGATCGTGATTTAATGGGCACCGACTGGGAATCTAAATTTCCCATGGTGTCTGTTCATGCGCTATCTTGTATCGAGGCCATATCAGACCACACACCCATCCTCCTAACTATCGGTTGGCCACGGCCACAACATAGACGCGAGTTCAAGTTCGAACTTGGTTGATTGCTTCGGGATGGCTTCCATGACATGGTCAAGGAGGTCTGGCAAAAACCAGTGGCCGGGCGTACCCCATTACACAAATGGAATAATAAAATGCATGCATTACGTAAATTCCTTCGTGGTTGGGCTAGGCATACGACGGGTATCCTTGAAAATAGAAGCTTCATCTTTCATCTATCATTGATGAACTAGAAGGTTTGGCAGAGATTAGACCTCTATTTGAGCATGAAATCGAGATCAAGAGTCAATCGAATGCTCAGCTAGCTAGCATGCTGCGTGAAGAGGAACACAAATGGTACCAACATTCTAACTCTCAGTTCATCCTAAAAGGTGATTCGAATACTAGATATTTCCATGGAGTCGCCAATGGCAGACACCGGAAGAAAATAATTCATTCCCTACTCCAGGTTGAGGGCACGATTGAGGGGCATGAGCAACTTAAATCTTATATCACTAATTATTATCAAAATATGTTCGGAGCCCCAGAGGAAGGAAACTTCTCGATGGATGAGTCGCGAATAGATGACATCCCCCAGGTCTCTAAGCAGGAAAACAACCTTCTAACAACACCATACTCTGAGGAGGAAGTTAGAAAGACGGTTTTCTTAATGGAGCACAACAAAGCCCCTAGTCCGGATGGTTTTCCCGCAGAGTTCTATCAGAACTTCTGGGAATTCATCAAACCAGATCTCCTCCCTCGTTTAGCTACCTACATGCTGGCCAACTAGATTTACTTCTCTTAAACTTTGGTGATATTATTATATTACCTAAGGTTAACGAGGTTGAAAGGATACAACAATTTAGACCTATTTGCCTCCTTAGTGTTAGTTCTAAAATATTCACGAAGGTTGCGACTATTAGGCTTAATTTAGTTGTTGAACATGTGGTTCACCCTTCACAGAATGCTTTTATGCAAGGTAGACACATCCTAGAAGGAGTTGTTACCCTTCATGAAACAGTCCGTGAGTTACATCGAAAAAATTTGAACGGGGTGGTACTCAAAATAGACTTAGAAAAAGCTTATGACAAAGTCAAATGTCCATTTCTTCAACAGACTCTCAGAATGAAAGGATTTTCTACAGAGTGGCGCGCTATGATCCATAGCTTTGTTTCCGGAGGTAGTGTTTCCATTAAGGTCAATGATGACGTTGGCCACTATTTTCAAACGAAGAAGGGTTTGCAACAAGGTGACTCAATATCACCCATGCTATTCAATATAGTTGCGGATATGCTTGCAGTCATGATTGAGCGTGCCAAGACTGATGGACAAATTGACGGGGTAGTAAATCATCTAGTTGATAGTGGTCTCTCTATACTTCAGTACGCCGACGATACAATTCTCTTCATGGAGCATGATCTCGAGAAAGCGAAAAATCTGAAATTAATTTTGTGAGCATTCGAGCAACTCTCAAGTCTTAAGGTCAATTTTCATAAAAGTAAATTGTTTTACTTTGGCGAGGCTCAAGACGAGGCTCACTTGTATGCCGACCTGTTCGGATGCCTGTTGGGCCAGTTTCCGATCACATATTTGGGGATACCGATACATTATCAGAGGCTCGCAAATGCTGAATGAAAACACGTCGATGAGAGACTGCAAAAAGACTTAGCAGTTGGAAAGGTAAACTGCTATCTCTAGGCGGAAGATTGGTCCTCACAAATTCAGTACTAAGTAATATGGTACTATATATGATTTCCTTCTTCCAGTTACCAAAAGGAGTTTTACATAGATTGGATTATTTTCGATCAAGATTCTTTTGGCAAGGAGATAGCGAGAGAAAGAAATATCGATAAGAAATATTGATTGGCTAAATGGAGTGTGTTTTGCTGCCCCAAAGACCAAGGTGTGGGTTGGGCATTCCTGACCTTGAGGTTAAGAGTAGGGCCCTAGTCGGTAAGTGGTTGTTTAAATTACTAACGGAAGATGGAGTGTGGCAAACCCTCCTCAAGAGGAAATATGTGGGCTCCAAGGCGGTATCCCAAGTATACTGGAAGCCTGGGGATTCTCACTTTTCGACAGGTCTAATGGCTACGAAGAAATATTTCTTCTGCTATAGATCATTCTTGATTAAGGACGGCTCAGAAATTAGATTCTGGCAGGATAAGTGGCTAGGAAATGCCACTCTCCGGGAACAATTTCCAGCTCTATACAATATTGGGCGTCACAAGGGTGATACTATCGCCATGGTAATGGAATCATTTCGCCAAATGTGAAGTTCACGAGGGATTTAATTGGACCCAGACTCCAATCGGGGAACACCCAGACTCCAATCGTGGAACATCCTACTAAAGCGGTTGTCCATGGTGCAGTTGTCACATGAGTCTGATGTATTCCGATGGAACCTATATTGGAACGGCAGTTCTCTGTGGAGTCTACGTATAGAGCATTAATCCAGTCTGATGTGCAATTTGATAATAACAAGAAGATCTGGAAGATGAAGATACCACTTATGAATAAAATCTTTGCATGGCATCTTAGTGGTGGAGTCATTCTTATTAAAGATAACCTTATTAAGAGGAATTGGCATGGAAGTCCGCAATATGTCTTTTGTCATCATGATGAGACAATAAAGCAATTATTCTTTGAATGCAAATTGGCTCGTTCTATATGGTTAGTCATCCAAATAGCTTCTGGCTTTTATCCTCCTTGTAGTGTTGCTAATTTATTTGGCAACTGACTACATGAGATTGGTCACAGCTTTAGAGATCTTCTCAGGGTGGGAGCGCTTGTCGTTATTTGGTCGCTTTGGCTATGTAGAAATGATAAGGTTTTTATCAATAAAAGTACTTCTCTTATGCAGGTTATCTACAGATGTACCGGGACTCTTTTTTATGGTCTTCTCTACAATGAGTGGAGAATCGAGACCTGTTTACGGAGGTCTGTACACGATTGGAGGCTACGGCGAGGGATACTTTTACCCATCATTGGTGGCAGCTTGATCTTAGGATTCAACCCCCCCCCCTCCGCTTTAGACGTTATACATATTAATTTCTTTGTATTTCACCTTTTTATTTTGGTTTGTACGAGAGGACATTATTTGGCCGTATGCATCTTAGCTATGCATAGGCCGGATGTAATGCTTAAATAAGCGCCCCTTTTCGAAAAAATATCATTTGCATCAAATCAAACTATTTAAATCTGGACGAACATGTTATGTAGTCGAACCATACATAAAAGTATAATCAAAAACATTTTTGGTTCTTCAATGATTTTATTAGAGAACCAGCTTGCAAGTCACAATTTCTATGCCCTAGAAGTTTCTAGGAATATGACTGCCTAATATACACTAGAAACCACTATTAAAATATTTGTTAATGTGTATATGTTTTAAGAACTATTAAATATTTGTTAATGTGTATATGATTTAGAAATCTCTATCATAATATTCACTAATATTAAAATATACATGAACACACACATAGATATGCAACTGCGTATACACTACATCACTTATGCGATATTAGAAAAATAAATCAGAAAATTTGTTTTATCACAATAAAGAAAACTTTTGTTAATTCATAAAATTTTTGTTTTATAGAATTAAAATTTTCTATAATATACATTACAACTGAATACCAATGAATAATATAACTACTATTTGAAAACATTTTTATGTGGCTTAATAATATGAATAATATATTAACTTCAAAAATAACATGGTACACATAGTTTAAATAAGTATAAAAGTTTAATACGAAAAATAATTGTTTTACATCGCCTCGGTGCCAAAAATAGTTTGGACGGGCTCTGGCCGAAGGTAGCCCCCATGATCACCACCGCTGTCCCGCCAGACGGCGTCCTGCCACCCTACCCGCCTAGCGCGCGCCTCCCTGAGCGGCCTGCGACGCGCGACACTCGCGCCTTCAGCCTCCCGCACGCCGTGTCAACCATGGCGCCGTCCCGCCTTTGTCCTCACACACGACATGTCAAAATCAAAGCATGTGTCTGGATCCTGAACCTGAAGCAATCAATTAGTAGTACTTCCTAATATTTTTGCCCCGCCTCCGCTCGCCTCGCTAGAAGACAACAACGCAATGATAGCTCAGAGCGGCAGCAATGGCAAGCGTCACCAACCCATGAAGCTCACCTGTTTGACAATTTACCCCCGTCAACACAGACATGGGCATGGATGGCGCGAAGGCCTAGTAGCACCAAGTCGGCGGTGACGGGGAGAAGGGCGTCCAGTTTGCGATGGCCACCGGCGGTCTGGAGTTCGAGGTGCTCAAGACAGAGCTGTGCAACAAAAGTGGAGTAGACCGGGAGCATGCCCGTACGGCGAAGCAGTGCCAGTTCGCGCGACGAGACTTAGGTCTGCCGCATGGTCACCTGTGGCGCCCTCTGCACCGGCGAACACTCCATCACCCCTGAGAGTATCTCACCCAGACACGCGCAGGCGCGGTGCGCTAGAAGTTTTTTACAACGCCGAAATACCGCTTTTGCGTGCTGAACTAGTCAGTTGCTTCACCCAATTTTTTTAGCACGCCAGCGTGCCGCTTCAGCAGGCGCAGTAAAATAGAGCGCGCACGCCCAGCCGGCGCACAAACAACACATACAAGATGATCTCAAACATCCAAAATATGCAAATTTCACACAAACAAGATGATCTCAAACATCAATGAGCAACATAGCATAGTTCACATTCATAGCATAGTCAAAATATGCAAAGTTCGCACGAACAAGATGATCACAAGCAACTTCGTGACAAACAAATTCACACAAACGAATTAAACATTAACAATCATTCCCGGTCTTCTTCCTTCTCGTTTGCCTCCTCTTCTTTTGGGATGTCGTGCCTCACTCTTGCCTTCTTCTTTATCACCGCTTTCCTCTTCTTTTGGGACGCCATAGCCATCACCGTCGCCATCGTGGTGGCCACCATGGTTCGTTTGGAGTTGGAGCTCCGTGGCTTCGCGGCGGGCGGCAGCGTGACGCCACCCTGCGCACTCATCTAGGGCGGCATGAAGAGCCCACATGCGAGGCCGGTGTTCGGAGCCACAACGGCGGTGGCGACGGGGAAGGTCAAGCTCGCGCTAGAGTTTGCGGCGGCGGTGGAGAGGTCACGCGTGTATGGAGGGATTAGGGGGATGTCGGTGCTCCCGTCCATGGCTGGAGGTCGCCGGCGGCAGTGCGGGGCGGGGCGAAAGCGAGCGCGGGCGGAGAGTTCAGCGGCGGTTGCTCGCTCACGCGCGGTTTCTTTCTGTCACGCGCGGTAGCGGACGCCCGAAAAAAAACAGCGCGCGATGTAGTTTTGTTTGACGCGCGAAGTGGTTTTTAACTCAGGCGCGATTTTTGCGCGTCTTCTGGAGCTGCCGATTCGGTCGTGCGCAGGCTAAAAAGCCGTTTTTCAGGCGCACGACTTATTTAGCCCCTCCGTTGGAGATGCTCTAATCAGTACACAGGCTAGTGCATCATCGCGGTCGATTCACTCACTGTACTCGCTTCACTCGTTCCTCCCCCAACATATACATCTGTTATTGGCATGATCTTGTTATGTGATTGCGTTTGGATAGAAAACTATTGGCACAGCGATGTAACTATATCTCTTATTTGAGTACACCATTGGCGTTATTTTGTTTGTAGAAGGAAGTTCAGGCTACTTCACATATTGTTCTTTTGGACGATTGGACATGAGTTGCATGATTTTTGAGGAGCAGGTCAAGCATAGATGCCAATGTTATGATTTGTCTATAGTCTCCGTTGCTTTGTCTTCTCCAAATCTTTAGGCTTGATGTTCTAGTTCATAACTACTATAGTCTGTCAGTCTAGCACGACTGGGTTTTTGAGGAAGGAATTTTTTGACTTTGTCTACTTCATTCCACTTACTTGATTTTGCCGGATGAATTGATTTTGTCTGTTGTATACCCTTTGTTCCTGATAAGGAGTATAAGAAACAGAGGTAGTACTTTTATAGAGACGCATCAGCGTGGGTAAATTTGTTATAATTTGTCATTTGTTTGCAGGTAATGCCGACGCTGCGAGGTGCACAAGTAACCGGCCTCCTTGACGGCTCAGATGCCGCACCGCCAAGATCGGTGGAGGTCGCGAAGGCAGACAAGACCACGACCATTGAGCCAAACCCTCTATATGGACCGTGGCTGGCGAAAGATCAACAGGTTCTGAGCTACCTGTTGAACTCGCTCACCCCTGAAATCCTGGCGCAGGTCATTGGTAAGGAGAGTACTCATGATCTATGGATTGCTCTTACCACACTGTTTGCTGCGCAATCCCAATCCAGGATAACAAATTTGAGAATTGCCATCTCCAACACCAAGAAGGGCAATATGTCAATCAACTCCTTCATCACCAAGATGAAGAGTCTCGGGGATGATCTTGCAGCCGCCGGTCGTCCAGTGACCGATGGCGAGATGGTTGACTATATCCTCGCCAGCCTTGATCCGGACTACGATCCCATAGTTGCTGCAGTCGGCGCAATCAAAAATTCGATCACCGTTGATGATCTTTTCTAATAGATCGCAGCCTTCGACCAGAGGATGGAGATGTTGGGCGACGGGCCTTCAAGTTTTCGTTCGTCTGCAAACACCATGTACAGAGGTCGTGGGCAGTACCGCAACAGAGGAAGTCACGAGCGAGGGAACAGAGGGCGCGGCCGTGGCAATCGTGCACCTTCTTCTTCTTCTCGCGGAGGTGTCGGCAACTACCAACAATGCCAGCAACAACCTCTACAACAACAACATCAAAAACATGAAGGGAACTATCCAGAGTGCCAGATTTGTTATAAGTTCCATCCCGGAGGTGCAAGGGCCTGCTGGCATCGGTATGATGATGACCATGAAGAGAAGAAGAAGGCCAACCTCGTCACTAACTCCTACGGGATTGATACAAATTGGTACGCGGATTCCGGAGCTACCGAGCACATAACGGGGGAACTCGACAAATTGACAATGCGAGAAAGATACCACGGAGGTGACCAAATTCACACAGCAAGTGGATCGGGTATGGAAATTTCGCATATTGGTAACTCAATTGTTAAAACCCCCAAGAAAAATTTGCATCTTAATAATGTCTTAAATGTCCCTCATGCATCAAAAAATCTTGTCTCAGTTCATCGATTTACTCTTGATAACCAAGTTCTCATAATATTTTATCCTTATTCTTTTGTGGTTAAGGACTTGGCAACGAGGAGAGTCATTCTTAGAGGAAAGTGTGAGGGAGGCCTCTATCCACTTATATCATCCGTCTCTTCATCAGGGTCCAATAAACAAGCATGGAGTGTTACCAAACCATCTTCAGCAAAGTGGCATCGTCGCTTGGATCATCCCTCTTCAACTATCGTTCAACATGTTCTTAGTAGATATAAACTTCCTTATGAGTCTAGTGTTGAGTCAGTTTGTGATGCGTGTCAACAAGCTAAGAGTCATCAGTTACCATATCCTATCTCTACCAGTGTATCTACTGCTCCTTTGCAACTTATTTTTTCAGATGTGTGGGGACCAGCCCCTACATCCGTCGGTAGATTCTCATACTATGTAAGTTTTATTGATGATTATAGTAAATTTACTTGGATTTATTTGCTAAAGAAAAGATCCGATGTATTCCAAGTCTTTACCAATTTTCAAAACCTTGTTGAACGCCAGTTAAACTCCAAAATCCTTGCTATGCAAACGGATTGGGGTGGTGAGTATGAAAAACTCAATTCCTTTTTTAAAAAATTGGAATTTCACATCATGTCTCCTGTCCCCATGCTCACCAACAAAACGGTTCTGCTGAACGAAAACGCCGTCATGTTGTTGAAGTCGGACTTGCATTGTTAGCTCATGCATCTATGCCTCTTAAATTTTAGGATGAAGCCTTTCTTACTGCCACATATCTTATCAATATTCGTCCTAGCAAAGTCATCAAATTTGAGAATCCTATCACACGCCTTTTTGGTATCACTCCCGATTACACATCTCTTCGTATTTTTGGTTGTGCTTGTTGGCCAAATCTTAGACCCTATAATACACACAAACTTGCATTTCGTTCAAAAAAATGTGTCTTTTTAGGATACAGTCCCATGCACGAAGGGGTTAAGTGTCTTGATGTCTCTACTGGTAGGGTTTATATCTCGAGAGATGTCATCTTTGATGAATCTGTTTTCCCTTTCGAATCTCTTCATCCAAATGCCGGCGCTCTCCTTCGCAAAGAAATATTGCTTCTACCAGATTTTGATCCAGGGGGTGATAACAATTGTGCTAACCAAACTGCTGAAAATACTCCTGCCTCTACTCCTGTTGTTGTGCCTGTGCAGGTACCTGAAGAAAATTTGGTACAAAATGATCAAAATCATGAAAATCAGGCGTTATTTCATGTAGAAGAGGCTGGCGCAGTTCACGAGGAGGATCCGGCGGCACCTGCTACACCTGGGCGCCTGGCAGCCTCGGATCGCTCGCGCGGATCCACCTGGCATCGCTCGCCCGGTAGCAGCAGCAGACAGGCCGACCAGGGGACAGCGACGGGATCCTCAGCGGGCCAATCAACGGACGAATCGCGGGCCACGCGCGTGACAGCGACGGGCCTACCAGCGATCGAGGGCAGCCGAACCGCGGGCGGTACGCGGCCCTCGCGCGTCCCAGAAATCGAGCGCATGCAGCCAATGGGCGCCCCTGCGTGCATGCATCCGACGGGATCCTCTGCGGACAGAAATACTGCAGCCCTGGACAGCTTCACCTCAGGATCCGCCACACCGATGACCACAGGATCTTCTGCGTCTGCCCAGTCCGCACATGTGGAAGACTCATCTGGATCTTCTGTGGACAGTCAGATTGTGCCTTTTCTGTGCAACAGCAACGACAACTTGCCACTTCATCAAGGGTTATGACCCGTTTACAAAAAGGTATTAGAAATCCGAAAATAAGGAAGGATGGCACTGTACCATATGGCATGTTCTGTATTTCAGGTGAACCAGCAAAATTAAGTGATGCGCTTGGAGATCCTAAGTGGAAAAAGGCTACGGATGAAGAATATGGTGCTCTTATGAAGAATAAAACATGGCATTTGGTCCCCAACCAAAGAGGTAAAAATATCATTGATTGCAAGTGGGTTTATAGAATTAAGAGAAAAGCAGATGGCTCTATTGATAGGTACAAGGCACGTCTAGTTGCAAAAGGATTTAAGCAACGTTATGGTATTGATTATGAGGACACTTTTAGTCCTGTTGTAAAAGCTGCTACCATAAGACTTGTGCTAGCCATTGCTGTTTCCAGGGGATGGAGTCTTAGACAGCTAGACGTTCAGAATGTGTTTTTGCATGGTGTTCTGGAAGAGGAGGTCTATATGAGGCAACCACCAGGGTATGAAAATCAACAAGCACCGCACTATGTTTGCAAACTTGACAAAGCTCTTTATGGTCTGAAACAGTCTCCTAGAGCATGGTTCTCAAGGTTGAGCCTACAATTGAAGCATCTTGGTTTTGTTGCATCCAAGGCTGACACGTCTCTCTTCATTTATAGCAAAGCAAATACTGTCATGTTTGTGCTAATTTATGTTGATGATATCATAGTTGCAAGCTCCTCACAAAATGCCACTAATGCTCTCTAACATGATTTGAGTTCAGAATTTGCCTTGACGGATCTTGGTGATTTACACTTCTTCCTAGGCATTGAAGTTAAGAACGTTCAAGATGGCATAATGTTGAGTCAAGAAAAATATGCTACTGAACTTCTAACTCGTACGGGAATGAAGGATTGCAAGCCTTCACCCACTCTATTGTTTTCTTCAGAACAACTTTCAGCACATGAAGGAGAACTACTTAAGGAAGAGGAAAGCACAAAATATAGAAGCACTGTTGGGGCTCTGCAATACTTGACTTTGACAAGACCAGACATATCTTTTGCTGTAAACAAGGTTTGTCAATATCTGCATGCTCCTACTTCTACTCATTGGTCAGCTGTCAAGAGGATTGTACGATACATTAAGCACACTGTGAGTTTGGGACTTCAATTCAGACGTTCTAGTTCTTCACTTGTTAGTGCTTTCTCTGATGCTGACTGGGCATGATGTGTTGATGATAGAAAGTCAACAGGAGGATTTGCAGTGTTCTTTGGTTCAAACCTTATTTCATGGAGTGCTAGAAAACAAGCTACAGTTTCAAGGTCAAGTACTGAGGCTGAGTACAAATCATTAGCAAATGCTACTGCTGAAATCATTTGGGTGGAATCATTGCTTGATGAATTGGGAATTAAGCATCGTCGTGTTCCTTGTTTATGGTGTGATAATTTGGGAGCCACCTATCTCTCAGCTAATCCAGTTTTTCATGGAAGAACTAAATATATTGAAATTGATTTTCATTTTGTGCAGGAAAGAGTGGCAGAGAAGAAGTTGGACATAAGATTCATTCCATCCAAGGATCAAGTAGCAGATGGATTTACTAAAGCTTTGCCGGTCAAGCTCTTTGAAGAATTCAAGAAATCTTAACATAGGATAGTTTAGATTAAGGAAGGGTGTTAAAGTTTGAGTAGTATACACAATGTAATCTGAAACTATCTCTTTATCTCTCTCCCGTAGCCTTCTCTATCTCCTTGTATTAGGAGGATTCCTAATCCGTTTCCTGTACTCTACGGCAAGTTTTGCCCCAAATCAATAAACAGCCGCGGCTGATGTAGACGATCCCCTCGCCAGATGAAGAGTTGATGAAGTTGGTTACGCCATGATGCAGTCGGGCGATGTGTAGAGGCAGTCGGTGTCCTTTCCGTGAAAGAAGTTGATGAAGATGGTGAAGTCATGTTGATGTAGAAGACTTCCTCGTCGAGCCGGAGATTGGTGATGACAGCACCGGTGAGGTTGATGAAGATCTGAAGACGATGCAGGGCGGGTTGTATGTGTGTAACTCCTCCGTCTTCTTCTGCGAGGTCTGTGGCGAGGCCCGATTGCTCGACGGTAACGACGCAGCATGATCTTCATATTTGGTAATGTAGTGTGGGGCAGAGCTATTAACCGTTTACACGTGGGCCAGGTCCGATCTTCCCTCTGTTGTGATTCGCATCACCCACTTGCTCGATGCCCTGAAATAAGAAAGATGGAAAAAAAGAGGAGAAAGAGATGGATGGCAGATGAATCATGTAGGCATGCTGCAGAAGATGGACGCCGTGAATTCACTCTTCACGTAGTTGAGGTAGATGATGATGAAGTCTTGGACGTCGGCTTCTCCTCCTTGCTTGTGGATAACTGCATTTGATCACCGCTTGGATGTGGTCTAGCTTGGGGCGTCGTCCACGGTTCGAGGAAGAGGATATGGCACCGGGCTGCCCGCCGGCAGCCCCGGTGACAACTTCACGGAGGTGGAAGTGGAGCTGGCTCGTCCGCTGGCGTGGTGGAGATGGCGTCGGGCTGCATGTCGCCGTCCCTTTGATGTCGTCGTGGTGGTATAGACGGTGCCGGGTTGCACGCCGGCAGCCCCTCCCATGTCACCGCCGAGGTGGTCCAGGTGGAGTTGGCAGTGAGCTACTCGCGGGCGGCCTCGTTGTTGTCGTCGCCGTGTTGGAGTTGGGGCCGAGCTACTCGCCAGCGGCCTCACCGCTGTCGTCATGGAAACGTATATGGAAGAAGGCACCGCCATCGCCATGTCCTTCTCCATGTCGAGGTGGATGGTGGTGGATCCTTGGAGCTGGCCTCCTCCTTCCGGCGTGTGCAGGTGTACACTTCTCGGTTCATGATGGATGCCTTCCCTTCAGTACCTGGTATACATTGGTGTGTAGGATGTCGGTGCAGATGGGAGAACGCACCACCGGCTACTTCCTGGTGCATGTGTCGATGTAGAAGGAAGCATCGCAGGTTCGTTCTCCGGCGCGCGTCGGTCGTCGGCATGGTGCGTGCAGGGCGCCGTGAACGCCAGCGCGTCATCCGCGTCCGTACGTCCCGGCTACGCTTATGCCCACGACAGAGTCCTCTTCGGTGCGGTGCCCGCGGACTGCGTCGGCGCGTGTACTTGCTGCCCCAAGTTGAGTCTGTGCATCTCCCCTTAGGCGCGCTCTGCGTCATCGTTCCTCCGGAGACTGAAATGAGAGATGGGAAGAGAGAGAAGATTAATTATATAGGCATGCCATTGACAAAGAATGATGCTTGTGTTGATGTACTGTGTGCAGCGTATATGGAAAAACGCTTCGCCGGGCTCGCCGGTGGACTTCCATTCATCGTCGCGGATGCCGGCGTGTCATCCGCGGCCGTCCCGACTCCCGACAACGAGTGCACCCAGGGCGTTGTCCTCCTCGGTGCGGTGCCCTCGGCCTCCGTCGGCGCATATAGTCGCGGCCACCGTGGGCGCGTATAGTCGCGGCCTCCTCGGTTCTTCTGCATGCATGTGAGGCGTACTCTGTGTTGTCGCTCCCCTCGGGCGCGCTCCGCGTGGGTTGCTCTCAGGTAGCCATAGCCAGCTAGCTTCGACTTGTATAGCGCCGTGACATCGGAGCCTCCGTCCACGCCGGCGGCGCGGCCCGTCGTGGCCACGGGTGTGTTCCTGGCACACCTCGTGCATGCACCTCCATGTCACCTGAAAGATTAGGATGGAGAGAAAAAGATATATGTATATGCGGACAAACCATGAAGAAAGAAGTGGAGCACCGTGTGTCTGCGGATGATGACTTCCGCGGAACTAGCTTGGACGAGTCCACATGAAGCGGCCGTGTGTGCGTCATGGCAGCCGCCATCGTTGCGGGCTGCGTATGTCTTCATTGTTGGAATAAGCCACGCCGTCTTGTGCAGTCCGGCTCGTCGGGCGCATCCGGTGCGCGCGGGATGTGCGGGTCGCAAAGGTGCGGTCGGGCTCGTCGGACGCGTCGGATGCACGCGGGACGTGCGGGACGCGACACCGTAGGTGAGCGTATGTATGTATGTATCGCGTCAGCTAGCGAGGCGGGCATGCATGCATGTAGTAGTTGCGGTGTAGTCAGGTTGTTAGCAGCGGCCGGCCGCATCGTGCGCGTAGAGCGCGTCGTGGGCGTGGCCGGCTGATTCGCTCGCTCGCAGCGGAGGCTGGTTCGTGCGTACGTGCGCATGGGAACTTGGGTGCTACGCTGCTGTAGGACTACAATGCAGGGCCAAGAGTGTATTTGTAAATTGAGTTGGTTCTGGGAAAAGAAGAAGGCCTGTGTGTGCAGCCGGGTGTTCGTCGCCGGAAAAACTCCAGTGTGCCCCGTTGCTACTTCTACCTCCAGCTGCTGCGTGAGAGAGAGAGAGAGAGCGCTAGCTAGGCCTGTGGCAACAACAGTTGGTATTCAGAGCTACGGTTCGAGGCCATCATCGGCGGTCATGGCGGTCGTCCCTCACGGTAGTGGTGGCGGGGCGATGGCGTCGCAGCTGCCACCGCTAACGACGACGAATTACACCGTCTGGGCGATCAAGTCGGAGGCTATCCTTGACGCCCAGGGGCTGTGGAGTGCGGTGGCTCCGGCGGAGGGCAAGGCGATCGACGCCGGGAAGAGCAAGACGGTGCGGGCGGCGATGCTGGACGCGCTGCCGGAGGACTTGATGAAGCAAGTGGTGACGAAGCCAACCGCGAAGGAGGTATGGGACTCCCTCAAGGTTCCCTCCCGGGTGCGGGCGGCGAGGCTCGGGACGCTGCGCGGCGAGTTCGATCGCCTGCGGATGGACGACGGCAACGAGGTGGATGACTATGCCGAGAAGGCCAGCGGCATGGCGGCGAGGTACGCGATGCTCGGGTCGATGCTCGACGACAGCGCCATGGTGAAGAAATTGATCGACACCGTGCAGGACCGCCTGTACGCCGCGGTGGCTGGAATCAAGCAATTCTGCAACATGGAGGAGATGGCGTTCGAGGAGGCGCTCGGGCGGCTGAAGGCGTTCGAGGAACAGACGCGGCAGCGCATGCAGGCCCGCGGCGAGCGCGCGGACGGGCAGATGTTGATGACGGCGGCACAATGGCCGGCTCGGGAGCGACGGCAAGGCGGACGCGGCTATGGCGACCACGACAACGATGGCATGGGGAGCACAGCGTTGGGCAACAGAGGAAAGCGACATGGATGCTGCTACAAATCCGGGGAGTACGGGCACTTCCGGCGCAAGTGCCCGCAACTGTGGAAATGACCAGTGGTGGAGCAGGCTCTCCTGGCAGACGCCGACGCCGACGACAACAGACTCCTCAAGGCCGTGGCTTAGGGGTGTGTGTTGGAATAAGCCATGGCATCTGGTGCAGTCGGGCTAGTCGGGCGCGTCGGATGCATGCGGGACATGCTGGACGCGCTAGTGCGGTCGGGCTCGTGGGACGCATCAGGTGCGTGCGGGACGCTGCGCCGTAGGCGTGCGTATCTATGTATCGCGTGAGCTAGCTAGACGGGCATGCATGCATGTAGTAGTTGCGGTGTAGTCTGGTTGTTAGCAGCGGCCGGCCGCGTCGTGCGCGTAGCGTGCATCGTGGGCGTGGGCGGGTGATTCGCTCACTCGCAGTGGAGGCTCGGTGGTGCGTATGTGCGCATGGGAACTTGGGTGCTACATTGCTGTAGGACTACAAAGCAGGGCCACGAGTGTGTTTGTAAATTGAGTTGGTTCTCTGGGAAAAGAACAAGGGTTGTGTGTGCAGCCGGGTGTTCGTCGCCGGAAAAACTCCAGTGTGCCCCATTGCTACTTCTACCGCCAGCTGCTGAGTGAGAGAGAGCGCTAGCTAGGCCTGTGGCAACAACAGTTGGTATTTAGAGCTACGGTTCGAGGCGATCACCGGCGGCGATGGCGGTCGTCCCTCACGTCAGTGGTGACGCCGCCGCTGATGACGACGAATTACACCGTCTGGGAAATCAGTCGGAGGTTATCCTTGACGCCCAGGGGCTGTGGAGTGCGGTGGCTCCAGCAGAGGGCAAGGCGGTCGATGCCAGGAAGAGCAAGACGGCGTGGGCGGCGATGCTGGGCCCGCTGCCGGAGGACTTGCTGATGCAAGTGGCGACAAAGCCAACCGCGAAGGAGGTATGGGACTCCCTCAAGGGTCGCACCCAGGTGCGGGCGGCGAGGCTCGGGACGCTGCGCGGCGAGTTCAATCGCCTGCGGATGGACGACGGCGACAAGGTGGACGACTTGCCGGGGAGGTCAGCGGCATGGCGGCGAGGTACGCGGTGCTCAGGTCGATGCTCGATGACAGCGCCATGGTGAAGAATTTGCTCGACACCATGCCGGACCGCCTGTACTCCGCGGTGGCCGGAATCGAGCAATTCTGCAACATGGAGGAGTAGCGTTTGAGGAGGCGCTCGGGCGGCTCAAGGCGTTCGAGGAGCAGACGCGGCGGTGCGTGCAGGCCAGCGGCGAGCACGCGGACGGGCAGCTATTGTTGACGGAGGTGGTCGGTGATACATCTTCAACGTATCTATAATTTTTGATTGTTCCATGCTATTATATTACCTGTTTTGGATGTTTAATGGGCTTTACTATACACTTTTATATTATTTTTGGGACTAACCTATTAACCAGAGGCCCAGTTCAAATTGTTTTTTTTTGTCTATTTCAGTGTTTCGCGAAAAAGGAATATCAAACGGAGTCCAAACGGAATGAAACCTTTTGTGAGTTATTTTTGGAACAAACGCAATTCAGAAGACTTGGAGTGGATGTCAAGAAGCAAACGAGGAAGCCACGAGGCAGGGAGGCGCGCCCTAGGGGGGTGGGCACGTCCCCCACCCTCGTGGGCCCCTCGTGGCTCCCCTGATCGACTTCCTTCGCATATATATACTCACGCACCCTAAAACATCCAGGAGCACCACGAAACCCTATTTCCACCGTCACAACCTTCTGTACCTATGAGATCCCATCTTGGGCCCTTTTCCGGCGTTCTGCCGGAGGGGGAATCGATCACGGAGGGCTTCTACATCAACGCCATAGCCTCTCCGATGAAGTGTGAGTAGTTTACCACAGACCTTCGGGTCCATAGTTATTAGCTAGATGACTTCTTCTCTCTCTTTGGATCTCAATACAAAGTTCTCCTTGATCTTCTTGGAGATCTATTCGATGTAATTCTTTTTGTGGTGTGTTTGTCGAGAGCTGATGAATTGTGAGTTTATGATCAAGATTATCTATGAACAATATTTGAATCTCCTCTGCATTCTTTTATGTATTATTTGTTATTTTTGCAATTCTCTTCAAATTATCAGTTTGGTTTGGCCTACTAGATTGATCTTTCTTGCAATGGGAGAAGTGCTTAACTTTGGGTTCAATCTTGCGGTGTCCTTTCCCAGTGACAGCAGGGGCAGCAAGGCACGTATTTTATTGTTGCCATCAAGGATAAAAATATTTGGTTTATATCATATTGCTTGAGTTTATCCCTCTGCATCATGTCATCTTGCTAATATGTTACCCTGTTCTTATGAACTTAATACTCTAGATGCATGCTCGATAACGGTCGATGTGTGAAGTAATAGTAGTAGATGCAGAATCGTTTCGATCTACTTGTCGCAGACGTGATGCCTATATACATGATCATGCCTAGATATTCTCATAACTATGCACTTTTCTATCAATTGTTCGACAGTAATTTGTTCACCCACCATAATACTTATGATATCTTGAGAGAAGCCACTAGTGAAACCTATGGCCCCCGGGTCTATTTTTCATCATATAAGTTCTCAATCTACTTTATTTTGCAATCTTTACCTTCCAAACTATATCATAAAAATACCAAAAATATTAATTTATCTTATTATCTCTATCAGATCTCACTTTTGCAAGTTGCCGTGAAGGGATTGACAACCCCTTTATCGCGTTGGTTGCAAGGTTCTTATTTGTTTGTCTAGGTACGAGGGATTTGCGTGTAGCCTCCTACTGGATTGATACCTTGGTTCTAAAAAACTGAGGAAAATACTTACACTACTTTGCTGCATCACCCTTTTCTCTTCAAGGGAAAACCAACGCATGCTCAAGAGGTAGCAGCCGGCTTGGGAGCGACGGAAAGGCGGACGCGGCTACGGCGACCACGACAACGACGGCGCCGCGTGCGCAGCGTTGGGCAGCGGAGGAAAGTGCCATGGACGCTGCTACAAATGCGGGGAGTACGGGCACTTCCGGCGCGAGTGCCCCCAGCTCCAAAAAGGACCGGTGGTGGAGCATGCTCTCCTGGGCGATGCCAACACCGACGACAACGGACTCCTCTAGGTCGTGGCTTAGGGGGTGTGTGTTGGAATAAGCCACCGGCAGTCGGGCTCGGCGGGCGCGTCGGATGCGTGCGAGACGTGCGGGACGCACTAGTGCGGTCGGGCTCGTCGGACGCGTCAGGTGCATGTGGGACGTGCGAGATGCGACACCGTAGGTGAGCGTATATATGTGTTGCGTGAGCTATCTAGACGGGCATGCATGCATGTAGTAGTTGCGGTGTAGTCAGGATTTTAGAAGCGGCCGGCCGCATCGTGCGTGTAGCGCGCGTCGTGGGCGTGGCCGGGCGATTCGCTCGCTCGCAGTGGAGTCTCGTTTGTGCGTACGTGCCCATGGGAACTTGGGTGCTACGCTGCTGTAGGACTACAAAGCAGGGCCACGACTGTGTTTGTAAATTGAGTTGGTTCTCTGGGAAAAGAACAAAGGGTTGTGTGTGCAGCCGGGTGTTCGTCGCCGGAAAAACTCCAGTGTGCCCCATTGCTTCTTCTACCTCCAGCTGCTGCGTGAGAGAGAGAGAGAGCGCTAGCTAGGCCTGTGGCAACAACAGTTGGTATTCAAAAGCTATGGTTCGAGGCGATCACCGGCGGCCATGGCGGTCGTCCCTCACGGTAGTGGTGGCGGGGCGATGGCGTTGCAGCTGCCGCAAGTGACGACGACGAAGTACACCGTCTGGGCGATCAAGTCGGAGGCTATCCTTGACGCCCAGGGGCTGTGGAGTGCGGTAGCTCCAGTGGAGGGCAAGGCGGTCAACGCCGGGAAGAGCAAGAAGGCGCGGGCGGCGATGCTGGGCG
>NW_025225832.1:23128-28082 GCF_018294505.1 Triticum aestivum | reverse complement strand
GCTGCCGAAGGACTTGCTGATGCAAGTGGCGATGAAGCCAACCGCGAAGGAGGTATGGGACTCCCTCCAGGTTCGCTCCCGGGTGCTGGCGGCAAGGCTCGGGACGGTGCGCAGCAAGTTTGATCGCCTGCGGATGGACGAGGCGACGAGGTGGATGAGTATGCTCGGGTCGACGCTCGACGACAACGCCATGGTGAAGAAGTTGCTTGACACCATGCTGTACTTCTTGTATGCCGCTGTGGCCGGAGTTGAGCAATTCTGCAACGTCGAGGAGATGGCATTCGAGGAGGCGCTCGGGCGGCTCAAGGCGTTCGAGGAGCGGACGCGGCAGCCCGTGCAGGTCGGCGACGAGCGCGCGAACGGGCAGCTGTTGATGACGGCGGCACAGTGGCGAGGTTGGGAGCGACAGCAAGGCTTACGCGGCTACGGTGACCATGACAACGACTGCGTGGTGAGCGCAGCATTGGGCAATGGAGGAAAGCGCCATGGACGCTGCTACAAATGCAGGGAGCACGGGCACTTCCGGCGCGAGTGCCCACATCTGCGGAAAGGACCGGCGGCGGAGCAGGCTCTCCCGGCCGACGCCAACGCCGACAACAACGACTCCTCTTGGCCGTGGCTTAGGGTGTGTGTTGGAATAAGCCACGGCGTCTGATGCAGTCGGGCTCGTCGAGCACGTCGGGTGCGCGCGGCACGTGCGGAACGCACTGGTGCGTTCAGCCTCGTCAGACGCGTCGGATGCGTGCGGGACGCGGCGCCGTAGGTATGCGTATGTATGTATCGCGTGAGCTAGCTAGACAGACATGCATTCATGTAGTAGTTGCGGTGTAGTCAGGTTGTTAACAGCGGCCGGCCGCGTCGTGCGCGTAGCGCGCGTCGTGGGCGTGATCGGGCAATTCGCTGGCTCGCCGTGGAGGCTCGTTCGTGCATAGGTGCGCATGGGAACTTGGGTGCTACGTTGCTGTAGGACTACAAAGCACGGCCATGAGTGTGATTGCAAGTTGAGTTAGTTCTCTGGGAAAAGAATAAGGGCTGTGTGTGCAGCCGGGTGTTCTTCACCGGAAAAACTCCAGTGTGCCCCATTGCCTCTTCTACCTCCAGCTGCGTGAGAAAGAGAGCTAGCTAGTCCTGTGGCTGTTGTTGCCGGCTAGCCGTAGCCCTAGCTCTTCTCTCTCTTACTTGGCTCTCTCTTGCTCGACGTCGTTGCTTGATCAACACAGGAGGAAAAAGATCAGAGAGGAGGGAAGAACAGAGACATGGCGAGGATTTTGCCCGGCACACGAACGCCTCCTTGAACACAAACTCAAAACCCCACGCCATTACAACGATCACCACAGCGTGCTTTATACCCGGGCAATGCTAGGCCACAATCCAGTCGCTCTTGCCCACTCCCGTGCTCCGATCGGCCTGCTCTGGACGCTTCCGTGACGCGCTCCGCATGCGCGCAACATGTAGAGTCCGCAACGACCTCGCGCTCCCGCTGCACCCGGATCGCCTCCTGAGGTAGTCTACACGTGCAGACACGCACGCTGTCTAAACCACACGGCCACCCCGTGCATCACACGCACACACGCACGCATACACGCCCGCGGTCCCGACGCGTCCGGTGCGCACCCATTACACGCACCGGTTGTGACTGGCTCGCCGCCGCGGCTTATTGCCCAACACACGCGCCCTAAGACGTGGCTCAGAGCATGCCATCGTCCTTGACGCCGTCGTCCTCCATCATTGCATGCTCCGCTACCACCGTCTTCTTGAACTGCGGGCATTCGTACTTGAAGTGCCCACAGTCGCCACATTTGTAGCAGCGGCCGCGCCGGTTCCCGCAGAAGTCCAAAGCCTCGCTGCGTGCGTCGTCGTCGTCCTGCGCTCCTTTCAGCCGCCGTTCTCGTGCCCGCCACTATGCAGTTGTGTACAGCAGCTCGCCATGAGCTCGCTCTCTGTCGGTGTTCTAGATATGGGGGTATCCAGCCCCGCCTACCTGCGGCCCACCACGTGGTTCCATCAACGGCCTGGTACGGCCCAGCTTCAGCATGAACAACTCAAGACCCTCGCGAGGCGGGCGACGTCAAGACCCCCGAGGGGATCGTCCTCCCCAGGCTGGCTCCCGAGGGGCGGAGAGTTCTATGAAAGGTTTGCCTCAGGAGGCTCAGCTGACGTAAGCCATGACAACCAAGGCCAGGCGAGCACAGAGCACAGGTTTTCTCTTCGGTGCAAAGGAGGCAAGCCGCAGGCGCGGAGTCCCGAGGAACCAGCCAAAGGTTTCCATTCTGGTGCAACAAGACCAAGACCGCCAGGACGGTAGGACGGAGGTCATCACCGAGCCCGCCGCAGCGTCACGACCAGAGGCTTTTTCGCAGGCGAAGACTACTTTTGTCGGGATAAGTTGTACTGCTTGTCCCCTTTTAAATTCGGCCGTTGTGGGATCCCTTCCCGCCAACAATTGGAAAGAGGACCAATGCCACTATAAATAGGACTTAGCCACCACCATAGAGAGGCATCTGATTCCGATCGGATTCACCCTCACCAGCTCTCTTGAGCTCAATAACACCTCACCTCCTGAGGCCAGTTCATCCACTTTACTAGTTCATCCTCAGCCTACAAGGCAATCCACCACACCACACTGGAGCAGGATATTACACCACAACGGTGGTCCGAACCAGTATAAATTGTTGTGTCTCTCTGTCCCTTCGAGCTGGTCGCGCTAGGCTTAAAAGGATCGCGAATAGGCATTTGGGTAGGTTGAGATCTCCGCACGCACCCCAGAGTTCGAACCTCTCAAGGGTTTGCGGAACCCGTAATCCGACACTCTCCTTCCGCCTGCCCACGTCGCCGCAGACGCTCATCGAACGCCTTCAGGCGCCCCAGCGCGTCCTCGAACTGCATCGTCGAGACGTCGGAGAACTGCTCGATCCCGGCCACCGCCGTGTATAGGCGGTCCGACATAGAGTCGAGCAGCTTCTTGACGAGCGCCACATCCTCCAGAGCTGAGCCAAGCGACACGTAGCGCGGCGCCATGCCTCCAAGCCTTCCGGCGAACGCATCCAGGGACTCGATCTCCGCCATGCGCACGAGCTCAAACTCCCCCCGAAGCATTCCTAGCCGCGCCGCGTGCACGCGGTCCGCGCCCACAAACCTGGCCTTCAAGGTCGCCCACACCTCTGCGGCCGTCTTCTTCGACGCCACCTATAGCAGCAGGTCTTTGGCGAATGCGCTGAGCAGGTATGTGTGCGCGGGCTTGTCCTTCTTCGCGATGACCGCTGCCGCCGCGCCCTCCGGCACGACCACAACCTTCCACAGCCCGGCCGCGTCTTGATGGCCCACGTTGTGTAGTTGTCACCTGTGAGCTGCGACACCGACTACGGCAGTGATCCGCCTGCGCCACCTCCATACGGGATGATCGACATCGCCTGCGCGCCCTGATCTTCACGTTGCTCTGATGCCAATTGTTGTTGTCGGCTAGCCCTAGCCCTAGCTCTTCTCTCTCTCATTAGGCTCTCTCTCACTAGACGTCGTTCTTTGATCAATAGAGGAGGAAGAAGATCAGAGAGGAGGGAAGAACAGTGATACGGCGAGGATTTTACCCGGCGCTCAAACGCCTCCTTGAGCACAAACTCAAAACCCCATGCCATTACAACGATCACTGCAGCGTGCTTTATACCTGAGCAACGCTGGGTCACAACCCGCTCGCTCCTGCCCACTCCCGCGCTCCGATCGGCCCGCTCTGGACGCCCCTGTGATGCGCTCCGCTCGCGCGCACCGCGTCGAGCCCGCAACGACCTCACGCTCCTGCTGCACCCGGATCGCCTCTTGACTTAGTCTACACGCACACACGCACGCTGTCTAACCCACACGGCCACCCCGTGCACCACACGCACGCACGCACGCATACACGCCCGCGGTCCCGACGCGCCCGAGGCGTCCGATGCGCACCCATAACACGCACTGCTCGCGTCCGGCTCGCCGCCGCGGCTTATTGCCCAACAGTGGCAACAACATTCATCAGCATCGATCGGCCACGTTCTCAGCGGTCTAAGGCTACATACGTCCTTCGGGATCTCCTCGACGCTGCCGCCATGGTCGAGCCTCCTCTTGGGTCCAATCCGCGTGCTTCTGTGCGACGCCGTCTCGGGCGCACGCGCCGTGTGCGCTGCCACGGGCGCGCGGTCGCCTCCCTGGTTCCCTTCCCTTGAATGTGGCCGATGCTTGATCATTTTATAGGTGGACATGTCGGAATGGATAACTACCCCTCACGCGAGCGCTACGGGAGTACAGATAAGCACCAGCTGCATCCACGGTTGCTGCGGCAGAGTAGTTCTTGAGCCAGAACCCCTGATCTTGTGGTTCAATAACGAAGAGAGTACCACGCATACAAACTAAAAAGAAACGGAGAGAGTACTATTCAGAAGTTGCTTACCACGCATACCATGTGGTAAATTTTGAGCGTATGAAGTTTGTTAACACAATAGAGTGGTATTTCTAATACACCTGTAGTTGCAGTTGTCACATCTTTAGCATTAGAATTAAATGATAAGTATATTTGGTATATTTAGTACGATTGTATTCTCCTACTTTAGTGCAACAAGACCCATTGATAATAGGAGTACTATGTTGCCTACATGACCAGAAAGTAGAATCCCTTTCCATCCATCTCTAATTGTTTCCATCGGGTCTCTTTCTATACGTACATTAGTAGAAAAACACATAATAGTCCCGGTTCGTAAGGGTCTTTAGTCCCGGTTCATGAACCGGGACTAATGGGTCGTTACTAATACCTCCACCCATTAGTCCCGGTTCAAACACGAACCGGGACCAATGTGCCTCCACGTGGCCCTGCGCGCCGAGCCCAGTCAGGGGGCCTTTGGTCCCGGTTGGTGGCACCAACCGGGACCAAAAGGCATCCACGCGTCAGCATTCCAGTGGCTGGGGTTTTTGTTTTTTTAAAGGAGAGGGG
>NW_025225832.1:16844-22838 GCF_018294505.1 Triticum aestivum | reverse complement strand
GGGGTTTTGGGGGGTTAATTTAGGTGTTTCATATATTGTGTTAGCTAGCTAATTAATAGAGAGAAGTGTCCTCTCTTATGTCCGTGCTTGGTCGACGCTACGTACTATATACATAAGTGATCGAGAGAACCATTGAGTACAGAAGTTCGTCAAGCATACTGAGAGAAGTGATCGATCGACCTCTCCTTCTCCGAGAGATTGGTCGAACAACAAGTTTTCGTATCATGTATCCGACGCTACTGGCTACATACATGTACAATATGTATAAGATCTCTTAATTACAATCCCCTAGCAATTGAAATCAATTTCCACATGGTATTCTCCGGCTTTATTGATGACGTGGTCAAGAAAGAATCCCGCCAATTCCTCTTGAATTGCTTTCGTGTGATCTGGTTCTAGGAGTTCATTCCGCATCTGCCACGTCTAATTTGAAGAAGGGGGTTAATCAATACATATATATATGAATGAAACTCAACAGAAATGATGGTGTAATAAAATGAAATTGTAAATATTATTGCTTACGCACTTCATATTGTCTTTTAGAGTAGCCCCGCTTGTTTTTCAAAGTCGCATTGTGGATGAACTCGCACACGTAGTATCCACAGAAATCATTCCCTTGTTCCTGCCACAAGCACTTTACGAGAAATAGAGGTCAATCAAACTGATAATGAAGCATCATAAATGGCATTGATGAAAGTATAGCTATAGAATCAACAGGAGATGCGCGCAACTAACTAGCCAGTAGTACTTAATTTCGGGTATGTATATCGCAGCTCCTTCGGCAGTCTCGGAGCTTCTGCGGTGAACTGTTTCCAAACCCTGCAAGACAAAAAAATAATAATTATTATTACTTTAGATATCAGGAAACGAACAAAAAGTTGCCGATATGGTGCGATAATGATCGATTGAACTTACTTGTTGAGCAATTCAGTCATGTCCGCATAGGTTTCAGGATCTTTCCGTCTCGAGTCTAAGACGGTTACTAGTCCCCGCTCAAGCTTAATCTCCAGAAGAACATAGTGGTACCTATGCATGCATGCATAACTCATCAATTACATTACTGTAACCTCGCTCGAGTAATAAAGGAAACCGAATATGCACACGACAGTAACACTCACTTGCCGTTTTAAGGAAAGAGTATGGTATCTTTGTTTTGATTTTTGATCAACGATTGTAGCAAGTTGTCCTCGGCCTCTTTGACGTCCTTTTTAACCAGAAATTCATCTATGATATTTGTGTTAATGAATCCAATATCATAAATTTCTTGTTTTTTGCACTCGACGATCTTCAATCTGCATAATATATTGAGGATAATTAATTATAAATACATGAAATGAAAGAGCCGAGCTATATATAGAGACTTAATGACAGAAATAGTACTTACAGACAGTAGCAAAAGATCATTAGTTTATCGAGGGCCTTTTGATTGAAGAACGTGAAGAACTCATCAAATGGAACAGTCAACAGATCAGTTGCATCGAGGCCGTGCTCCTCTTTAATATTCAGATACAAAGCATTCGTCCCCCCAGACTCTCTGTAGGTTTTCATGTACCAATTATGGAATCTTCGCATCATTGTTGTCAGAGATTTTTCATCTTTGACGAGAGGCTTCCCGTACTCGTATATGTGTTCATCCACCTCCAAGAAATCAGGAAGTTGATCATCAGGCAGGTAATCTGCAAGATTGCCATAACCGGCCACTGTCCCAGGAGCATTAGACACATTGAGCGGGGGCACGATTGCTGTGCTTGTTCGCCGAGCTTGGTAATTTTTCCCCTTTGCTCGTTCTTTTAACCTTTTATCACTGACAGTACTTCCTGACCGTTGTGCTTCGAGATATGTCTGTTCAGTAATGCGCTGATAGTTGGTTCTCAGCGGAGACTTTGGTGGTTTCCTCAGGGCATCGATAGTGCGCTTTGCTTTCACCGGATATACCTTCTCCTCTCGAGGTGGATGTCTCTTTGCTTTCACCCCTTCAAAGAACTCCTTCACGTGGGTCCGCACAATCGTATCGTTTTGCTCATTGGTCCTCTCGTACGGTAACTTCTCTAGAGGCTTGAGAGGTGGACCGTATCTGTATTGCCTCCCGCCTATGATTGTGCTGCTAGACGCCGGAGCAGACGGAGCGGTTGCGGCGTCTGTCTTCTTTCGTGCTTGCTTACGATGCGGAGGAGAAGGAGTATGACGCGCCGGAGCAGCCGGGGCGGTGGCGGGTCTCTTCCGCCCTTGCTGGCGAGGCGGAGAAGGAGGAGACTGCTGGCTGCTCGGGTGCGCCGGCACAGACGGAGAAGGAGGCGGAGTGCCGCCACGCGCCGGAGAAGGAGGCGGAGTGCCGCCACGCGTGCCCTGATCGTCACTCGCCGGAGGAGGAGGCGGTGGAGGAGGCGGAGTGCCCTGACTCGCTAGAGGAGGAGGAGGAGGCGGAGTGCCCTGACTCGCTAGAGGAGGAGGAGGAGGCGTCCAGTTCGGAAGGTTGATGAGCTCCTTCCGCCATAGGCATGGAGTCTTCAGAGCAGAACCCATCCTAGTCTCTCCTTCACCGGTAGGGTGGTCAAGCAGGAGGTCCTCAAATCCCTCAGTAATTTCATCCATCATCACCTTAGGATATCCTTCTGGAATCGGCCGGCAGTGATAAGTTGCTCCGGATCCAGTAGGATAAACAGAGCCAACAGCTGCCTTGACCTTCAAATTCATCCATCGCGCCATAATGTGGCAATGTTGAGACTCCGTGATAGCATCCACGGGATAGCTGGTAGGAGCCGTCAAGACATGCCCCGGCTGAAGCAGCTCGGTGGAAGCCACGCTGCTTCTCTGTTGAGATGGCGAGGTAGCTTCGGGGGAAGCTTCAGCAGGTCGTTTGCTGCGATCTGCTGCTTCTCGTTCCTCTTCTCGTTCCTCTAGCCCCATTACCCTTTCGTGCAGCGCCTGCAGTTGGCCCTGCTCCAGTTTCTTCCTCCTCTCGTGGGTTTTGTAACCCCCTGCGTCCGAAAAACCAACCTTCCATGGAATGGAGCCTGGCGTGCCTCGTGTCTGTCCAGGGTGCTCAGGATTCCCGAGGGCCATTATGAGCTCGTCCTTCTCCCTGTCTGGAACGAACGTCCCTTGCTGTGCTGCATTGATATAGTGTCGAAGGTTCTTGAGGGGTATTTGCAGTTGCTCGTCCGTCCAACGGCACTCCCCTGATACAGGGTCCAAGGTTCCACCAGGCCCGAAGAACCAAGTCTGGCAACGGTCTGGCCATCTCATTGTCTCTAGTTCGACCCCTTTTTCAAGCAGATCATTCTCCTCCTTGGACCACTTAGGCCGGGCTTTGAGGTAGCCACCTGACCCCGTGCGATGGTGAAGCTTCTTCTTCGCAGCATTTTGCTTGTTCGTCGCCGACATCTTCTTACTCTTTTCCGATGCCTTGTGGGCCACAAATGCGGGCCAGTGATCTTTGATCTTCTCATATTTGCCGATGAATTTTGGTGTCTTTTTTTGTCGACAAAATGGTTCAACTCTTTCCTCCACCTCCTGAATAGGGTTGACATCTTCTTAAGAGCACAAGACTTCATTAGTTGCTCTTTAACTGGCTTCTCCGGATCCTCCTCTGGCGGTAGGGTGAAATTTGCCTTCAGCTGAGTCCAAAGATCTTCTTTCTGCATATCATTGACATAATACACCTCAGGGTCATCCTTAGGCTTATACCATTGCTGGATGCTGATCGGGATCTCTTCCCTAACAAGAACCCCGCACTGAGCAGAAAATGCGTTCTTTGTCCGGATGGGTTCAATCGTTTCGCCATCGGGCGCGATTTCTATGATCTCAAACCTTTCATCCGAACTCAACTTTTTCTTCGGGCCTCGTCTCCTTACCGAAGTTGTGCTCGATCGGAGGGCTAGAAATTAAAAGGAAGAAAGATGAGAGTAATAAATATGTGTACATATACCAAAACAATGGATGCATCAATTAACTAGTCAGCACGGGCTTAACTAATATATATATACCTGGCTGGACTCGGTTCGGTCACCGGAGCAATCAGCACGGTCTCCTTCTTGTACCTCCATTGTGTCACCGGAGCCATAATGAACATAGCCCTCTTCTTGTACCGGCATTAATGGGCCGAAGCCATCATGAACATAGCCCTCTTCTTCACCCAGTCCTTCCAGCTGACCATCGGTGTCGTTGAGATATGACGCAACTTCATCACTTCCTTGTGCGATTATGTGCCCCAACATTGCTTCTGTTGCTTCGTCTCGGGAGTGCTCCATAGTTTCTGCAAATATTTACAACATGTCAATTATTATTCAAACATGGTACAGATGGATATATATATATTAGTGGCAAACGTAGAACTAGCTAGCTAATCACAATAAGGAATCATGTTAGTGGCCTCGATGCTGCTTCTCTAGGGTTTGGGATCGCCTCGACACAACGCTTCAAGGGTTTGGGGTGGCCTCGACGACAACGCTCTTTTAACTTGGTAAATTTGCGTGGCCTCGAGAGTTTTGGTCGAGCGAGAGGGCCGAGGGCGGTGCTGCCGTTGTATAGGTTATCACGGTCGATAGGGGGTATATATATCGACTGCCCCTCATGTCGAAGTTATCTCGAGGGGGCGGCGAGGGCGAAGGTGAGCAGCCTGACGGCGATAGACCCGATAAAACATAAGAAAACAAAGAAGAAATAAAAAGAGGAGAAGAAGAAAGGAATAGAGAAGAAGATCGAAGAAAAAAAAGAAGAAAAAAGAGGAGAAGAAGAAAGGAATAGAGGAGAGAAGAAGAAAAATATAGAATTTTTCTATTTTTTCTTCTGCTCCTCTATTCCTTTCTTCTTCTCCTCTTCCTTTTCTTCTTTTTTGTTCTTCTTATTGATTTCTCCTCTATTCCTTTCTTTCTTCTTCTCCTCTTCTTTTTCTTCTTCTCCCTCGAGAAAGGAAAATAATTAAGGAAAAGGAAGAAAAGAGGAAGAAGGAAGAAGGAAGAAGGAAGAAGGAAGAAGAAGAAGAAAGGAATAGAGGACAAGAAGGAAAAATAGTTTTTTTTCTATTTTTTCTTCTTCTCCTCTTCTTTTTCTTCTTTTTTCTTCTTCTTATTTATTTCTCCTCTTCTTTTCCTCCTCTTCTTCTTTCTTTCCTCTTCTTATTTTCTTCTTTCCTATCCTTCTTTTTCTAAAATTGTAACTTTTGCATATATAAAACTTTTCTAAAATTGTAACTTTCTATATATGAACAAAAAACTTTCTATGAACAAAAAAAGATTTTTAACATATATATTTAGCAAATTCTAGCCACATACATCACATACACATATAAGTTATAGCCACACACACATATATATATACATCACATATGAACAAAAAAATAAACTAATAAAAATAAAAAAACATATAGCAACATATGAACAAAAACATATAGCCACATACATACACATACATTATATATATATATATATGAAAAAAATTAAACTAATAAAAAAACAAAGCCGGCCGGGCAGAGAGGCATGGCGGTAGCGTTGGCGCCGGCGGGGCAGGGCAGGGGTGCAGGAGCGAGGCAAGGCAGGGGCGTGAGGCAGGTGCTCACAGGGGGGTGGCGGGGCACGGCGGGCGGCGTCGGGGCGCGGGGAGCGGCGCCGGCGTCGGGGCAGATGGCGTGGAGGGTGGCGGCGACGGTGAGGTGGACCAGCCTGACGGCTGTCGGAGGCGGCGGCGACGACGAGGTGGAGCAGCCTGACGGCGTCGGACGCAGCGGCGATGATGAGGTGGAGCAGCCTGACGGGTCGGCGGCGACGGCGACGAGGCAGAGCAGCGGGCGTCGGCCAGAGAAGAAAGGGATGGATTTTGGAGAAACTGCTAAGTGCTAGTTATATATGAAGAGAATTGGTCCCGGTTCGTTAAACCAACCAGTACTAATGCCCCCTTTAGTCCCGATTGGTGCCACCAACCGGGACCAAAGGCCTTTTTTCAGCAGCCCAAAGGGTGGGAAGCGGCAGCCTTTGGTCCCGGTTGGTGGCACCAATC
>NW_025225832.1:15993-16612 GCF_018294505.1 Triticum aestivum | reverse complement strand
GGACTAATGCCGCCCCCCTTTAGTCCCGGT
Organism: Triticum aestivum; assembly: GCF_018294505.1. Classification (NCBI taxonomy): domain Eukaryota; kingdom Viridiplantae; phylum Streptophyta; class Magnoliopsida; order Poales; family Poaceae; genus Triticum; species Triticum aestivum. The sequence goes on along the minus strand of NW_025225832.1, from coordinate 16,582 downwards.
TGGTGCCACCAACCGGGACCAAAGGACCCTGTGCTGCCTGCGTCGGGGCCAAAGTTTAGTCCCACCTCGCTAGTTGCGAGGGGCGCGCAGTGGTTTATAAGCCCCACTGCCGCACCCCTCTCGAGCTCCTCTCCACCGTAGGCTTGCGGGCCTATTTGCTACTCTTTGCCTGATGGGCCTTCTGGGCCTACTGCGGGCCTGAATCCTGGCCCATGGTAGGGTTTCTAGTCGTATTCAGGCCGTGGGGACCCAGTAGGAGGCATTTTTTTGTTTTTTCTTGCTTTATTTATTTTATTTTGTTTCTACTTATAACAAAATACTTATTGTTGCTATTTTTAATTATTTTCCAGTTTTTTGTTTTGTTTTCTGCATTATTTATTTTCTTTTGCTTTTTGCTTTATTTTTTATTTCTTTTTGCTTTCAGTTTTAGAAAAATTATAAACTTTCTGTTAGTGCCATTAGTTTTCAAATTTGAAAACACTTTCTTTGTTTTTTTGTTTTCTTTCTTGCTTTATTTATTTTATTTTGTTTCTACTTACAACAAAATACTTATTGTTGCTATTTTTAATTATTTTCCAGTTTTTTGTTT